>NC_135497.1:175731095-175824646 GCF_052857255.1 Amblyomma americanum | reverse complement strand
TTCCCCTCTTTTTTTTTAACACCAACGCATTTTCTTCGAGCGACTAATGTATCACCGTGAGCGGTGAGGCAGGAAAGCGTATGTGGATGTGTGCGTGTGTGCGCGCGCATGGCGTTGCCAGTTTGTTCATGCATGGTGTCCCACTCTACAAATACATCTGGTGCATCCTCACCTTAAAGGGACCGAAGGAAGCGATTCACAGCAGGTCACCGGGATCCTACACGTAAAGCAAATGAGTGTAGGAGGGGGGGGGGGGGGGGGCGCTGTTATGTGGGCAAAAGTGCTTCCATCCTGGAAAAGGTTTAGTGACAAAGAGCCTTGGTACAGGGAATAAATTGCGAAAACATTCGTTGTGAACTAGATCAGTGCTTCATCGGGAAACTCACCGCGTCTCGGTGGCTATCGCCCGCTGCCGCGCGTAACGAACTCCGTGAAAGTCGTCGTCGCCGTGAAGAAGCCCCTGCCATGCGCTAAGGCAACAAAGTTGCAAAATATCGCCTGTCTTTACTGTACAGTCAGGCAGGATTGAAATTCGAACAGCGCCTGTACACAAAACAAAATATTATACCTGCACACTTCCATCGTGCAGTGTACAACTAGCCCGATTCATGTTTTGGGGTAAAGGGTCTACCGAAGCACATATTCGTAGACCGGTTGTAGAGGAATACCTCGCTGCAAAACAAAGAGAATAATATGACATATGCGTGTTCGCGTTTCATTGCGGCCTGACTGTAAGTACATACTTCGCACAGCAAAGCGCGCCTACTTTTCTGCGCTAGCGAAAACCAAAGCAGCGCAGTAAACCAGCTTTCACCGGAAGTTTATTCCCTAAACAGCGAAACTTAGCACTGCCTTTGTTTTTAAATTCAATCTAGAGCTTAACGTTATCACCATATCGGACTTTGCTACGCATGTTCATGGCCAGTAAAAAATTTGCCCCCTTAAAGACCTAACACTACTGAAGGCACCCTATCCACATCCTTATTTTTTTCTTAATTCAAAAAGGATGCATTGAGCGCGCCAGTGCCGTTAATGCACCCATGCATCCTTTAAAGGGGCGCAGGTGCAAGGGTGTTGCAGCTCCTTCGAGTGCAACGGTGCGCACAGGTGCTCTTAGATTTTTTTTAACAACTTCGTATTTGTTCAATCAAGCGTGCTTTTAAAATGATGCGAGCTATTGGAGCTTTCCATTAAAGGGCATCTGCAGCTTTGAAGCGTGCAATTACGATTGTGATTTTCGCCACCATAATATAATTAACTAAACTAATTTAACTGAACTGCTAGGCATCACTGACTCCAAATGGGGCTCGCTCAAATGGTGTATATAAATGCGGAGAACGTATGCGGGTTGTGGGCAAGTAATTAAGTGAGCTACTGTCACCTTAGTTCCTTTGTATGATTCATTCTATTACGTTGTTGTTAGTGGCTACTTATTAATAAAATAACAATGGAAGGAAAAGATGCTGCTAGCCGCGGCATCTGCCATCGGAACCTGAAGCACCTGAGCTGCGACTAGCGGGAATAAAAGGACGGGGAGAGGGAAAGAAAGGAGGTGGGCGATAGTGAGAAAGGATAGGGGTAGGGGGGTCCTTTATCTGGTTGTGTTTCCCTGGCATAAGAAAAAGTTGCACATGCTAGCACGGCGTCACTGTGCGACTGGGTTTGCTGAAGGTTGACCCCTTGAGCAAGTTCCTTTTTTTTCTTTTTCTCATATATTAAAAAAAGAAATCACACCATGAACATCCTGCAGACATTTTAAATGTGAATCCACCGCAAACAGGTTCAGACACGCCATGAAAGACAAATATAGGCGTAATTATTGGGAAAGCCGTAATTCTAGTGCAAGCTTAGGCAGGTCGTCGGCAGATTTTTGTAGGGGTTGTTTAGGTTCTCTCTAAGACTGCGCGAAAAAAAAAAATACCTCAGCGCCTTTTAAAGCAATCACAGCCTATGAAACTGTAAAACGGTCGGAAAAAAAGAAAAGGGAAAAAGCAGCTGGATGTGTAACTATATCACATCCCACTTTACGGTCGTGACAGCCACATTTTGCTTCCTTTTGGGAGATTGCAAGAGGGCCAGTTATTGGTACGGAAATGCGCCCTAAAGGGTGCGATTTTTTTTTTTTACAGTGTCAGTGGTGGGAATGGTCAAGAGAATATTGCAGCAGGCTTTGTAGCATGCGAACATTCAATCAATTTGGAGCAGCCTGCTCGTGTTTTGTAGCAGAAGCTCTATAGCGATAATGCCATGGTTTAAAAAATGACAACGCACTGCACGAAGAGTTGAGTAGTGCATGGTTGTATAGGCAGCCATCTTGGCCTGCTCTGCGCATTTTTTAAATGCGCCAAAATTCACTTATTATATAACAAATTAGAATGAGCGCAGTTTTGTATTGTTAACATTGGTACAAATTTTTCTTAGAGTTGCAGAGAATGTTGAGTTGTTTTCTGTAACATAACTTCAGCGTGGTTTCTTCTCAAAAACTTAAAAAATCCCGCGAGATTTAAAAATATCCATATGACTGCTCTCTTATACGTCGCGACATTAGCACTCCGAAACCCGCTCCGATTGAAGAACTATATATCCATAACGAACAAAGAGGCCACCGGGGTCACAGCGCCCGTTCCGGGATGACCGCGGCCGCTTTGCTTCGTTGAACTTACGATGCCGCAGCATGAGCGCGACCATGCCATCGCCGTTTCACAGCATAGCGCAGGTGAGTATCTGGAAACTGCACAGGTTCATGAAGACCATGACAGGTTCTTCTGCAGTCCAAAACTAGCGCGCCTCTCACGACGAAGCGTTTTATCGCGCATGCGCGGTACTTACGTCAGTGAACACCGCTATCCTCCGCTGATGGGTTCGGCGTTGCCGTGTGTTTCCCACGCGCTTTGCTGCTTCCTATTCAAGTGTTCGTCACGCAAGAGGCTCTGTTTGGACTTCCTTGCACCGCAAAATATAATTCAAGCTCGTGTGGCGGAAGTCGTCCGGCAGCGACACAAAGTATGTGGTCATCGATGCTAAACCACGGAGAATCCCACTCCAGTTTTGCAACTGGCTCAGTTTAATTAGAACTCCTATTTATACGAACCAACTATCTACGCGTGAAGTTTCGAATTAACGTGGTCCGTTGCACAAACAAATCGGACGCTCGGGGGTTGACGGCGCTGTTACAGCTACAGAGAGCTAATGAGGTACGTGTAACTGAGCTATATACCAGCTGGAGCGCGTCCGATCCCTATCTGGCGGTCTTGCATTCAGCTTATGGGACACATGACCGTGCTGCGCAAAAGTCCGATAAATCCAGCAGGACCAAAATTTAACAATGTTCGAGCCCCTTCAAAGCAATTTTTTCTTTACATGCGCATTCGCCGCGACACGGGACGTGGCTTGATTCTGTCGGTCATCTTTCTCGCCACATATCGGGAGAATGAACCAGAGTCTACATTACGCGATAGCGGCTGTGTACATTACGCGATAGCAGCTGTGCACGTTGCGCGATAGCCTCAGCCTCTTAGCACTATTTTTGGTTGCCGGAATAGTATTCTGGCGAAGCCTTGGCTCAATTTCATCAAAAGCCACTAATTTGTAGCAGCACGTAGCAGGTTTAACGCAATGGCGCATATTGGCTCAACTGTCGCAGCTTCCCCACTGCAGCAGTGAGCACAGCGCATTGAGAGAAACTGTACCAGATCTAAAAACTCCAGCTGCAGGAGATTTGGCCATAAAAACCGCGGCGCGTATGGCTGAAACACGCATCTTACATGTTTGAAAGGGCTGCCGCGTAGAGTGCGGTTCGACGAATGGGAGATGGCATTCGTGCTGTGCGGAATGCGGCGAATGTACCACTCTCGCGCTGCTCAGGATTCATCCGCGCGGATCATATATGCGTGCATGCGGACTTGGAGCGTTTATAGCAGCTGCCGGTTTACGTGCGTGATTAAATGCGCGAAAGGGTCGCTTAGCATGAGGCTTCCTCTATCGAGAGATGGGACGTACTTAGACAACTGTTTAAGCTGCATGCCAGCCGTTTTCAATCGCGCTTACTCTTTTGTGAAGACAACTTGTACCTTGATGGGGCTCATACGCCGAATTACTAGCTCTTCGGATCCTCACTTAGCCGCGAACGGAGAGAAATACACACATATACTGTTCCTTCAGGCACGTATACTATCTAGGACAAACGTGTGTGTACAGTCTGCGTCCCCTACTAGCGCTCGATCAGCGCAGTGTATATATACCCTACGAACAAAGCTACGCCTCGGTGCAGCTGTTCAGTTTCTGAGGCCACGCTTGCGCGAAACACATATCCAGAAATTCTCGACAAGCGCATTTTTTCAGTGGGAAGTGCTCTGTGAACGCAGTTTTTTCTCATATCGTAAGATTGCACCAAATCAATATATCCGCTAAATATAAGCAAGATTTTGCTACACATCGGAAGGTTAGACGATTCCCATCGATGTGCTCATTATAGTATAATACAAGATTCCACAGTTGCCTCAGAATTAAAAAGTGATGTGAAAGCTGAACTTGGCACAGCCGCATAGATCTATAGCACAGAGCTCCGACCGAACTATATGGCGCTGCGCTGCGCATGCGCGGGCACCCTAGGCCGAACTGTAACGCGTCGGCGTCTGGCAGCTCGGCTACCGTGACTCAACGTGGCGCATCCAAGGTAAGCGCATCCACGCGCGTTGGAATTAAGGCGTGGTCGTCCGTGAATGTATCCGCAATGGCGTTCCAATCATTTGACTTGATACGCGAAGCAACGCTTCGGCAGTCACAGCAGCGCACGAGTAAAACTGCTGCTTATCTAGCGGGTGCTCTCGGCGACGCCTTAACCTAGCTCAGGAGCCTACACGAGATGATGTCTGTAGGGAGCCGTGGTACAGGAGCGTATACCTTCTTCGTGGAAAAGTTCTCGCTCTGCGTGCCTTTTGCTCCGTGACTGAATGACTGAGTGCTGCAGCAAGTTTTACGCGGATGTTTTCTTTTTTTATGGTGGTTCTATTTTTCGTTCTGTATGAATAACGAGGGCTGCAAAAGTTTGTACATGTGCGATGTCATTTTGAATATCGTTTGATGAAGTTAAATATATGCATGCTGCACAGAAAAACTCTGCATCGTTGCTATCGTAACACCCCCCCCCCCCTCCCTTTTTTTTTTTTATTCAAGCCGGCCTCCGGATGCATGGTACAAGATATATAGTACATCATCCTTGTGAGCGTTGCCTGCCCGTCGAATGGTTTACGGCTTGCGAACAATCGCGCAATGACTTTGTTGACTGATTCTTATTAAATGCACTTTTCTTCTTACCCTACCACAAGATCTACAACCACATGCAAACTTTCAGCCTTCGGAGAAAGTCCTTGGCAAACGTCATGAACATAGGAAAGTCGTTTGAAAATCGTGACCTCAAGATTATCAAGGTGAGTCTAGAGGGGCCAGAACAAGGCTCATCTACAAAACTGCGCTACGCTTTCGTATATTAGGAACAGAAATTTCGGAAATCGTTCTGGAATGAAGTGTTCTTTTTTTTTTCAGAGATTACAAAGTTGTCGCGATGCAAAAAATAAGTGAAAGGAAATTCATCGCTACTGTCCTATCGCATTGCTCACAGTTATACACTATAAGACCGGGATGCGTGCGTTTCTCTGTCTTTCGTATCACATCAATAAAGTGAAAGCTCGCACTGTGCAGTGCTGCGACGCCCTAAAGACATCCCAAGACACAAGTAGCACAGTAAGAGCCGCGTTGGTGAGCTGCGCATTAATCTGGCTTCTTCAGCACGTGTCGAATTCCAGAACGCCAGTGTTTTGTCTTTTGCGTCACACACAAACGTGTGCGGCCAGTGATCAAAACGACGGTCTACTGAGAGAAGCTGTTGAAGGTGTTATGTTCGTCTTCTTGATGAAGACTGGCGCGAAGAAGTGTTCTACAGGTTCACGTATTTACCTACCTCGCTTCCTTGCGCAGCTGTCGTCAGGACGGGCCAAGAGGGCCGTTTGGCTGGACGGAGGCATGCATGCAAGAGAGTGGATCTCCCCTGCGACAGTCATGTACATTCTCGAAGAGGTTGGTATGAACAGATTGATGGCCACTGCTTTCGCAGTGAAGTGTTAGAATCACTGCGACTGCTGTCGTTCCGCGGCCTTCGAGCTAGAGGTCTTGACAAATGATGCGATAAGAAGCAAAAAAACCAGGTGGCTGCAAGCCAGGGTCCGATGATGCCACAGTCTTCCTAGGTCGCCACAGTCTGGTTAGGTCCCTTCCGCAGTCATGAAATAAAGCAGCGACAGTTGCTCCCACGCACTTGTTGCGGTACAAGGTGAGCGAGAAATGACCCCCAATTGAAATTTCTTATTGCACAAAGTATTAATGGAACACTTAAATGAAGCATGTTTTGAACCACAGAGACGAAAATTGCGTCTGGAGTCATGTTCTGTCAACTAGTTTCAGCGCTGTCCACAACCTGGCCCTTTTAACTGAATTCAGAATAAACACCCGCGATGCAGTGGCACGCTAATGTGCCATATATGCTCCTTCCGTCAGTTCAATATTTTGCGCTATGTACGGCGGCACTATAAGCCCCTTCTATCGTCCACTCGAGTGAGAAAATATCGAATGACATGACGTCAGTGTTCCGTGAAACTCCAGCTGAACGCATGCAGTCACGCGTTTTATCCGGATGCATTTTGAACTCTCTCTGCGCTACACCTGAGTTATACCAAGATACTGTTCAAATCAACCACATTTACAACCGCTGTTTTTTTTTATCTTGCGAGCAGTTGTAAACAGGCGCTACTTGTCAGCTGCCGTGTAGCGTTCACAAGGTAAGGCAAAAGCTGCGCATTTCATACTTTGCGCGATCAGGTCTTACTGGGCGCGGGACGCAGTGCTGGATGCGCAATAACACCCCGCGTAGTCGTCCTCTGGTGATCAAGCATAGGTGTACGCATTCGGCTGTGTCTTCGCGCAAAACGTCAGGCACCGCGAACTTCCTCTGCACAGGAAAGTTTTCGGCGTCCTCAGGCAAATTTTGAGCGATGACCAAGCGATGACGGCATGCCGAGAAGCGCTCGAGTTGTGGCATTACGTGCTGTCTTTGGTCCTGACAACCCGTCCTGCGACACTTCCAATACCGCAGGAGATCACTCTGTATAGTTCCTCATGTTTCCTTGATCGCTGTACTTCTCCGCGGGCGATGGGTGTGAATAAATCGGGAAATGGTCTTCTGACGTAGGTGTACGTTTAGTGTCGGTCAGGATCGCTGTCTAAGCATCAGGCACGCGACGGAACCCGAGATTTTCCCTGACTTCGGGCGGCAGTACGTCCGGCCACCGCCATCTCCTGTCTAAGCTGGCTGCGGCATTAAGGTGCGCGCCCTGAAGTGACGCTCGCGGCACGCACTGCGCATCGACTCAGACCGGCACCAGGCACTGCTCTGCGGAACAAGAAGAGCAGCATGCACAAGCAAAGAATACCACCAGAGGGTGCTGGTACAGCTCTCTCTAAGAGCCAATGCGTGCAAAAACACTCAAGACCGACAATTCGGACCAGTCCCTCTGCCAAGATCAAGAGAGGCAAGGAGGCAACGACGGGTGTGCCGGATCCGTCGCTGGGTCAGGGAAAACCTGCGGGACCGGCTCTCTCTCGTTTGCACTTTCAAAACGCTGACGACCGGGTGAAGCCCCGAAGTGTGCATGCATGCTGAGGCCATAAACTGACTTGGGCCAAGCCGAGGGTGGCCTGTCGTGGCTGTTCGTCGCGAACTGCTCAGACCGTGTCGTTTTCCTTCTGGTACCCAGCTGGTGAGCGGCTACAGCAATGACAATGAAACGACCAAGATTCTGGACACCTTCGACGTGTACGGGCTGCCAGTGGCCAACCCGGACGGCTACGAGTACACGCACATCTTCGTGAGTCATGACCGCCTTTCGGTGCCGGCAAGTCCACTTACGGCCTGTGCTGCTTGCAGAACCGGCTATGGCGTAAGACGAGGTCCACCACAGCCAGCTTCCTTTGCCGCGGTGCAGACCCGAATCGAAACTTCGGCTTCAAGTGGAGCTGTGAGTATGGGCATCTGAAAACAAGCATGTCCAAGGACCTGGCACCACGCGCCTGCGCTAACCATCACGATGTGCACAACGCAGCGCGAAACCGTTATCTTTTTCTCGTCGCTTATCACCTCTTGAAAGTCCGCTTAAAAGGGAAAGAGAGAGGTGAGGGGAGACGAAGGGCTAGTAAAGTGCGCGCTTGCTATGCGAGCACGTACGCTCCTTAAAGCCATCACTGCACTCTGATCGTGTACTTCAGGATGGAATATATGAAGGCTTACCAAATACGTGATGCCTGCGAAGCGCAAAGAGCCCCATCATTACGGTTGGCGTGAGGAATTTCCTTCACGCTCTTGACCGTTTTCATTTAACGCTTCAAAGCCAGTAATTCCTGGTTCTCTAACAAGGGCTGTCTCAAAAGTGTAACAGTGTAACTGGGGCTCTTCAAACATGTCCCGGTAAACCTGGTGGTAACATAGCCTCGCAGCCAGAGGCGTCATTAGTGGGGTGTGGACTGCACCGGGTGCATCACTAGGAAGACGGACAAAGAAAGTGATGTGGTGTGGCGGGGTGCGTGACGCGCCAGGCCACCATACCGGGCACTGCTGGACCTAGTGACGCCTGTTTCAAACACCCTCGGGCAGCGTTTTAGCTACGTAGAATGCTGATAACGCACTTTTCAACATTGTGGTTGAAAAGCGAAGATAGTGAATTGAAGGCTAGAAATAAAACTCCCGAACAACAGGCGTCTTCAAAAAAAAAAAAACCCTCGTTATCTTACTGTCTAAGCCTGCTATTTGGGGGCAATGCCTAGACAATGGCTTTAAAACCTCACAAGCCGTCATTTCCGGCCTCAAGGCAGGATCAATTTCACCCAAAGGTCAATCCAGAAAGCCGTTTTAGACTGCATGCGTGTGTATCTAACCCACAGCAGTTGCACAATGCATACAAGAGAATTTGTATTTTCCTTCGCTCTGGCTTATTACGAAAACTGCCTAAAATAAGGGCGGTAGGTCTGTACCGCCATAACAAAACCACAATAAATAAGCAATGTGGTCTCGTCGAAACTGCGCACTGTTGCTGGACGAGTACGCGTCGAGGAGTCGTTATGGTGGGACGCGCTACGTGCTTCGTTGTAGTCAATGACGGAACCAGCATATGTCGAACGCGTGCGTATATAGCAAGTGGTGCGGCTAAAAACAGGAATCAGAATTTTCGCGTATGTGTCCATTAGGGAAGTAATTCTCCTGCTTTAAGCTTCCTCTCGGGCCAAGCAACATATTAAAATTTCCATTCTGCACCAACCGTGCCCGTATATGGCTTGCCCAAGAGTTCGCGGACGTCCGTGTGCGCAAGTCTGAAGCTCTGCGCGAATCCACGAAAGAAAAGCCCGTCGGCTTGAGCTGAAGGCCACGATTTAAAATTTCTGCTGCATTGAAAAATGCTTAAAAAACAGTCTGCACACCACTGTTAAACAGAAAGCGTACGAACGACAGGTCCATACAAGAGGCATGCGCATTTATTTTCGAGCACTATACGTCCTAAATGAAAATGGCATCTTTCGTGAACTAATTCGTTACGTAGCTATTAGTATGAAACAATCTTAAGGCGACCACGTTAAGCTTGAGTGAACTAGCTGAAGCACCTCAACAGTTTTGAGTTCTTCGTTAATATTACAAAAGAAATACTGCTCGACACCCCTCTCTTTTTTCACCAGTTGCTACCACAGCACTTTATAACGCTGTCTCTAGCTCCACCATAACAGTCGATTCATCGGCCTGGTCGAGTCGAGGGTGCGTCGGTTGCCTCGATATCGCCTCATACCATGTGATGCGCCTGAAAGTCGTTACAAAGACGGGCCGCTTCCGGTATGACGTAGCGCATACGTCTGTTGTGCGCAGCGGGCGGTTCCAGCAGCAAGGCGTGCTCGGAGGTCTTTGCCGGGAACAAGGCCTTCTCGGAGCCGGAAACCAAGGCCATTGCAAACTTCATCTACGCCCGGCGCCGCGAGATCATGGCCTACATTACCTTCCATTCCTACTCACAACTCTGGCTCACGCCGTGGGGTTACACGGCGCTCAAGCCGGCCAACTACCTCGAGCTCGTGAGTGTTCGCCTTCGTGCTCACGTCTCTGTGTTCAGGTGATGAGGGCGATAACGCCCGAACGCGCTGCAGTAATAATTATCATCGCAGCTCTTGCACATGTACGGTCACTTGCAGCTACGTATACACAGCGGGAATTGTCGCTCGTCTGTCCCTTATAGGCAGGGCCCCTTTGTTGTATTTTGGTGTCCTTTTTGGCGTCTATTATTCATATTTCTGCGGTATACTAAAGGACCACTTTGTTTCAAACAAGAATAAGAGGGAGGGTAATAGCAATCTTATATATATATAGGATTGCTATTACTCACTAATAAAGGCCACTATACTAATTGCAACCATGGCGCTACGGGTATGAAGAACGCACAAGGCAACAAAACAGACTGCTTTGTAAAATGTCCGATTTTTAACTGCATGATGCCTTGCGATGAACTACATGCCTGAAAAGCAATTCAACGGCTAAGCAACGCTATGCTAGTGCTGAACACGAAATTTGCAGCGAAAAACTGTGCAGCACGCTTTTCGTCAGTTTTTTTTTCTTTTTCCCGCCTGATTCTTTTTCTTGCCATTTATCCTTATTATCGCAACATTTACTTTTCCAATGAACACTACCACCTGCTGC
The DNA here is from genome assembly GCF_052857255.1 of Amblyomma americanum. Classification (NCBI taxonomy): domain Eukaryota; kingdom Metazoa; phylum Arthropoda; class Arachnida; order Ixodida; family Ixodidae; genus Amblyomma; species Amblyomma americanum. Next base: position 175,813,866 of record NC_135497.1, on the reverse strand, counting down.
ACCTTGGCCCTGACTTAGCCGCGCTTGACTCTGACGTCATGCCACCTGTTGAGCTGCTTACTGTAGGCCATCGCGGATGAGCTCCCTGCAACAGCTTTTCGCTGTGAAATATATCAGGAGATGCGAGCACCTGGGACCGGATTCACAGAGCTGTTCATGAGCCCATTCGTGACTGGCTCGGAGTCGACAATAGCATAACTACAGCGGCTTGCTAATAACGAAGATGCGGTAATAACGAAGCGCGCGACGCCAGGACCCCGTGATCGCAAGCCCTTCCGCGCTTTTTAATGCCCTCAGTGTAACCGCGTGATTATAGCCTTTGCAATGCGTCAGACCATGCAGTGACAAGCGTCCTCGAACGCAGGCCCGCGCTGCGAGAGTCGCGACGGCTGCCCTAGAGAAAGTCCACGGTACCAAGTACAACGTGGGAACATCGACGAGCCTCCTGTGTAAGACATGTGCCTGCGCCGCGGGGTAAGGGCGGGGCGCGTGCGACCTATCGTCGCTCCACTGTTGCAGATGTCGCCTCGGGAGGATCAGACGACTGGGCCCTTGGCGAGGCGCAGATCCCGTACGCGTACACGGTCGAGCTCCGTGACACCGGCCGCCACGGCTTCACCCTGCCGCGCGATCAGATCGTGCCCACCGGCGAGGAGACCTGGGCGGCCATCAGGGCCCTCCTGCTGGAAATCGCCAGCAAGGCGGCCGAGGGAGCATGAACCTTGGCCGAGACGACGATGAAAGCCTATTTATTTTTCGCAACACGCATTACGCAATAAAGACAGACTTGCTCGCGTACAAGCGCCCACGATGTTTCATTTTTCGTTCGAAGTGGATTGGACGACTCGCGTCCATATACACATGAACCTTTTTGAAGGTCACCACCTTTGTGAAGGTCCGACTGGCATGATCGAGCGTTTTTCTCTATATACTCCGGTTCTCCTTCAGTTATGTCAAAATAAATCGCGCCGTATGCACACTCCATGACAATAAAGCGCGACGAACGGGACAGAGAAGGAACACGCAAGGACACAACGCAGCGCTGTGTTGAGTCCCTGCGTGTTCCTTTCTTCTGTGACCCGTTCGTCGCGCTGTGGTCATGGAATACCTTAACCAACTCGCCCAAACAACTTTCCTCGTATGCACACTTCACTGCAAACTACACGCTGCCAAACATGCCGACACCTAAACGTCAAGTGCGCTCTAAAAACGGGACTGCCAACCTCTGCAGCTACGCTTAAAAAAAAATGGCAGACGAATACGATAGCCGGTAATCCGAATTTTGAGCGCCGCTATTCACGGCTGGCAGGTGGCGTGTTAAGCTGCTAGCCACCCTCCGGGATCTCCCCGTGGCAGCCACCCTCCAGGTGGCGCTTCGCTCTGCTACTAGGGAAAGTTAATGCTAGTACGGGGAAATCACTGTTAGGCTTCTGTGAGCAACACAACATAGTTAATGTAAACAGAGAAACTAAATGTGAGGGGAAAATAACGTGGGAATCCCGTATACAGGCAGACGACAATTGACTACTGCCTAATGTCGCAGGGGATCTATAGCAAACTCGCGATAATATAAGTAGACGAAGAGTAGAACAGCCTAGGAAGTGATCATAAGCGTATTAGCCTGCAGTTGGGAGCCCTGGTCGAAATAGAAATGCAGAGAAGTCAAAAAGGTAATGACGAACAAATAGCGCTAATAGCAGCCAGCATAGAAGAGACAATAGAGAAACGCCCCATGGAAAAGTGGGAGGATTATAATAATTCATCAGTACAAAAATGAAACAAGTAAAAAGGGTAAACCGCTGGAGCGGAAAGAGGAACCCACGAAGCTGGTGTAATAAGGAAATTAGGAAGGCCATCGAAACACGACGGGTGGCTTCAAGGGAACACAAAGAATCAAAGAGGGCGCAGTTATCTGAAGAGGAAATAGGCCAAAATGGGAAGCGTATGGACAAAAGAAACAGCAAGTGCAGGTCCTCGTCCAGGCTAAAATAAAGCAGTCCTCTGATCGCTGGCTGGGTGAAGTTCGCGATGCAACTAATGGGGGGTCAAGAAAATTCTGGAACCATATAAGCTGGCTGGGCAAAGCGAATCAAAGAAAGCAGGAACAGATTCACGATGCTGAGAGAAAATGTTTAGAGGGAGACGACGCTGTGAACTACATTAGATCAGTTAAAGCTGAGTCATTTAGGCACGACGATAGGGTAATCTTCCTAAACGAGGGAGCAACACAGGACAGCACAATAGAAAACAGCTTAGAACTGACCAGTCTTAATTGGAAAAATGCGGAGGCAAATATTCCTAAATGCACATCCGCAAGGATAGACAAATTCGAATCAAGCTGATTAATGAACTTGGCCTAAGAAGCAAAGAAACGCGGATAAAAGCATTGGAAACAGTCATAACAAATAAGCAAATTCGCACAGCTAGAGAAAGAGTAAAATGAATTTGATTATCAAGGGAAAGGAGATAACATGAACATAAAATCCTTCCGACCGATTACGATAACACCTGTTATATGCAGGCTGGCAATGCAGGCGGTGAAATTAAATGTGCAGTCATGGGTAGAAAGTAATAGGATACTCGGAGAAATTCGCATTCACGTGGTTAGTGAGATTAGAGCCGCTGAGCTATGGGCGCTGGTTCCGAGACCATGCTGCAGGGTGTGTTAAATTTGCGGTGGTTGGAGTCAGCATGGTGCCCTGCTTCCGCCCTAACATTGTCTCAGACCCAGCGGCCGACGCTCAACTAATGCCGGTGGAAGACAAGTGCTCTAGCGTTCGTTTTAAGCGTGCTGCCGGCGGTACTGCAGCGGTACAAACAAACAAACCGCAAGCTCGAATGTTTGCGGCGCTGTCACAGTGAGCGCGAGTGTGGGCCGTGGAATCGAGCGATTACTTGGAGCGCGTGCGAAATCGAAACCTTTGTCGTGTCTTACACTGACCTTAAGGGAAACGTGACGGTGCCGCGCAAATGCCCGATAAATCTAACAGAACCAAAATTTTGCACTACTTGAGCCTCTTAAAAGCGGTTGTAATGTGAAAGCATTATATGTCCCATTAGCACAAAAGCCGGCGTACGTCGCCGTCCATTCCTCACTGACGTCGCCATGCTCTCGCATGACTTCAGCAACAGACCATAAGGTATATCTACAGCAAAAGAAGAAAGAATAAAATATCTTTCGAGGGTGCGGGGGAAGTGAACCAAGGCTCTTGGTGGCTGGAATAATATTTTGGCGCAGCTTTAGCGCCATTTTATAAAAACCACCAGTTTGTAGCAGCATACAGTAGCAGGATTAATATATAATGGCGCAGGTTGGCGCAAGTGGAGCGGCATTCCCACCAATGGGAATGAGTAAAGCAGTGCATTACTGCGAGCAGCATTTGCTAGTTAGCTGGTAAACTGAACTTGATCGGAAAACAGCGCTAAATTACGAGTATAAACCTAGCTCTTCCGCTCGCTCGATGCATAGCGCTGGCCATTCTCGGGCGTCGGACGGTGTGCGAACCTTGCGTGGACTAAGCATGTCTGGAGAGACCTGGCCTGAGTAAGGCGCTCAGAGCCGATCCTTAAGAAGCTCCGACTCGAACACCTCTGTGGAGTACGCGCTTGCGTGCCTGAGCGTAAGGCGGTCTGCGCGCGCCTCCAAGCTGCCATATATTGGCGCACGCGCCAAAAGCGGCGCGCCGGCGTACGCCACTCGGAGGACGCGGCTCCCGCGAGTTCCGGAACGTGTCTTCTAGCTGACTTGAGCCAACACCCTCTCAATGTATTTAGAGGGTGTTGCTTGAGCTACCGCAGCTGCTCTCTTCACGGCGCGAAATCCTCTAATCAAGCGTGTCGGCAGGCTCACGGGATCGGGTTCTGGCGACGAAGCGCGACACGTACGCCTCGAAGGTGTCCATGGAGTCGCCGCTGCCTCTCCAAGTGGCGAACACGGGTGCGGCAGTGCGGGAGAGGGTGAGAAATCGCGTCTTGGCTCATTTCTGCGATTTTTTGGAGGAGGTGACTGCAGCAATGCGTGCTCCTTTTCTCTCCTCATTCGGTTCACAGCGTTATATTATGAGGGCTGCCATCTTTGGTTACGTGATAACGCCACCTTTACACGCCTCCTGATTGCTCAGCTCCTGATTGCTGCCTCGTAGCGAAGGCTGCTGTGTCTGGTGGTGCGGTTACGACAGCCAGTGTTCCGGCTGATACTGCCGCGAATCTTTGCAGTGTTTGTTCCTTCTTCAAATCTACCGCCACGCCACTTTATCGCTTTGTTTGCGACGCAAGACGCGACTAGATTTATCTCGACTGATCGCATCCAGGCGGAGCTGATTCTACGTTGTTCCAGAATGTTCTAGTAACTTTGCACGATTTATCTCGAAAGTTCGCTATTCGCTTTAAATTGAGCACGGCCGACAGCGGCGGGCGTTCTGTTCGACGACCACCGAGCACGCTTGTTGCTACGCCGCCGCCGAGTGATTCAGTCCATTGTGAGCGCAAGTCAGCCTAAATAAAGAGTTTTGTTTAGACGCCATTTTCGCAACCTTTCTGCTCTCCGGAGTGTAGCCATCACTTCGTGACAATATGGTTGTAAAGGAGTGGGAAGCCGACACTATAGGGCTTAGCCAAATCTTCAAAGGACATGTAAGATTCCTAATTTGATCACTTGAGGCGTGAAAACGTAATCAGACGTCATGTCGCGGAGAGGCGCTCAGCTCTCCGCCTCTTCGAGCCATCGAATGGATCGCCTGAATGCTTGTCTTTGCTTTCGCTGACGGCATTGATGACTGCTTTGTATTGTTATCTAAAACAGCGAGGTTTAATGCTCCTTCGACAGCACAGGTCGTTGTCGTATTGTGTACATATATGCAGACATCGCTCTAAAACGTTCACATGCACATCATAAGCATTTGTTTACAATCTGCTAACGGTGCTTCGGCAATGTAAAATATTTTCGACTAATTTATTAAACACAGAAAGGCGACAAAAATAAATATGTACACAAATGTTAACTATCATGGCAGCAACATCATGCATCAAGCAGCCTGCACTAGCTGGCGTGCAATGTATTGTTCCGCAGGATTCCCCGATATAAATGTAATAACGCGCGCATGGCAACGTACAAAATTGTTGTACGCTCCTTGGTCGATATGCGGAATGAAAATGCTCGAATTCTCATTAGTGGTAAGTAATGAGCTCCACTGTGAGCGCTGGCCTGCGAGGTCACTTTTAGTGACTGTTTCGCATGGACCACGAGGAAGGAACAACCAGCCAGCACAGCAGCCGTAACGAAAATGCTTTATTGCAAATACGGCCCATGGAAACCGCGCTTCCCGGAGCGAAGTTCACACAGTAGCACCAAGACGGTATGTAATATGCGTACACGGACTGACGGTAAGCGTTGTCCGCTCGGCCGGCTGTGCACTGCATTATCCACAGTAACGGTATGCAGTCGTCCTACTTTTTCGTTCCTGATTCGGCCTCGGGCGCTTCTGTTACTAATCGCCACCCACCTTAACTGTATCAATGCGGTCTCGCTACACACGCAGACGCAACCGCCAGCAACTGAAAACACGGCGGTCACGGCGGCCCGTTCGCAGAGGGCGAATGGTGAACGAGCGTTTCGAAACGATGGAGGCGAAACGCAAAGGCGCCCGTGTGCTGTGCGATGTCAATGCCCGTTAAATATCCCCAGGTGGTCGAAATTATTCCGGAGCCCTCCACTACGGCACCTCCTTCTTCCTTTCTTCTTTCACTCCCTCCCTTCTCCCGTCCCGTACGGCGCGGTCCAGGTGTCCAACGATATACGAGACAGATACTGCGCCATTTCCTTCCCCCAAAACCAATTATTATTATTATTATTATTATTATTATTATTATTATTATTATTATTATTATTATTATTATTTCGGAGCCCTCCACTACGGCACCTCTTTCTTCATTTCTTCTCTCAGTCCTTCCTTTATCCCTACCTTTACGGCGCGGTTCAGGTGTCCGTCGAGGTGTGAGACAGATCCTGCGCCATTTCCTTTTCCCAAAAACTATTTTTCAACTTTCAACAAGCGCAAATAGGGGCGGTACGTCCTTGTGCAGTTCTGGGCCGTGATGCTCGCAAACGATCTCATACCACACCTTTAACTCTCTTGCAATAAACAGAACAGCACGTATTTCCTGTGCCTTACCACCTATTCGTAGAAAGAATACACACGGCAGCTTCTCGCGATATTTCTACTGCTGCGTCGCCGCGTTAACGCCTCTCCGCCTGAAAATTTTACTCCGACGCAGGAGGTAGTGGACGAAGGTCTCTTCTCGTTGGTGGCACTTCGTAAACGCTAGCAACGCCTGAACACGTCGGCGGTCAACGGACCCACCGTGAGTGCCGCTGTTTCTGTGCATCCGAATACTGGAAGTTCCAACCCTCAGCTCTCTCAAGCAGTGGTATCGAAGAAATAGCGGTCCACCGCTATGCCTTGACTCCGGAAAAAAAATTTCACGATCGTCATCAAGCCTAGAGTGACGATCTCCCTGAAGACAGTCCTGCAGAACGGTGAGCTTGGTGCTTTGCTCTCATCCTATGTAAATTCCTCTTCGGTGGACACGCTTAGTATCTGGCCCATCTGGGACCAGAATATCATCATCGCCACCACTCAAGATGTCAATGCGGCAAACGCGCTTGCTCGCGAATTTACCCTTAAATCTTCCAATGGCTCCATTCCGATGGTCGGCCACGCCAAAGTCGACGGTGAAGTCTGCAAGGGGATTATTACGGTCCATGAGCAGGAAACTTCTACCACCCTGAAATCTAAAGTCCAGTGGTGCGGAGGAGAGATAGCCTTTATCCGCAAGCTGGGGAAGTTGACGATTGCCCTGCTCACCTTCGTGGGGCGTAGAGTACCGCGGTACGTGCACTATAACAGTGTGGTGACTGGTGCGCGAATATAAGCGGACTATTCCCGCGTGTTTCCCATGCGGCACCATCGGTCACCGCGTGGACTTATGCCCGAACCCTCAAGACAATCGCTGCGGACACTGCGGCCAAACGGTCGCAGTTCTCGAAGGGCGTCCCACGAGTGCAATCCCTCCTGCATCGTCTGCGGTGGCGCCCATCTTACGGGCGCGCAAGACTGGAAAGCCAAATTCCGACGGCTGCAACAACCCGGCAACACGACCGGTCATAGAAAACAACCTCACAGTGCAGTGGCCCCGGGTCCTGGCACCTCTCCGAAAGTCCCCCCGCCTAGCAACAAGATAGTGCAAGGCACAATCGGACAAGCGCCACCGGCGGGCGCCTTGCCCGGGCGTGCCCCCAAGCCTCCTCGATCAACTAATCAGAAGGCGTCACGTGATCCAGCTGCCCCCGCATTCCAAAACGGGGGATATTCCGCCTCTGGTGGGCCCTCCGCCTGGCTCGCCAAATAAGACATCACAGCCCAAGGTAGGCAGCCGAGATGGGCCTCCTCCGTCTCCCCATAATCCCCTACCTTCTCCTCCACCAAATCTTCCTCCTCTCCTTCTTAACTCTGACGTCGCGGACCTCCGCCGCGAGCTCGAGACTCTCCGGGCACAAAATGCTCAACTCCTCGCCAAAATTCATGCGCTAGAAACGGCTCGGTCCTCCCCGCCCACTGCCCAGGTAGCTCCGGAACCGATGCAAGAAGTGCCGGCGGATCCGACACCCTCTAGCTCTGGCGTGCGTTTCACCGCCCTCGAAAATGCCCTCGCCCAATTAACGACTCTAATGTCCAATTTTGGCAAAATCCAAGACAACCTGCTCAAGGCAGTCACGGCCACAGCTAAAGAAAGGGCCACAAATGGGCTTCTACCGCACGAGGCGGATTTAACGTTGTTGATGGCGGAACTTATCGCTGATCCATCAGAGCAACTGTGGTCAAGACCCTTTTCCCAAGCATCTCACCCAGAAGAGCCGAGCACCAGGTCGGGGGAAATCTTGTACCCATTAAAAACCGGTGGGTACCCGGCGACACCGGGGATCGAACCCAGCACCTCCCGAATGCGAGGCGGATGCTCTACCACAAGGCCACCGCTTCGGTTAAAGAGAAACAAATACTGTCAGAAGTGGGGTTCGAGCCCACGCCCTCTTGCGAGGACCAGAGCTTAAATCTGACGCCTTAGACCGCTCGGCCATTCTGACAACCAACTGACCACAGCAAACATTACGACGTGGCTAGAGTCAAACCCTCGGCTTCTCCGCCGAATGGGACCCCTCAAAGACGCGAACCGCTCGTCAAGATTCAACCGACCCATTGATCTAACCGAACTCTCGGAGGATCCGGAACCGCTCCCGCTGCAGGTGATGGAACCTGTTCCGGCTCTCCAAGGCAATCTATCTTCAAATCAGCATGGCTGCGTCCCCTCCCAACCAACACCCTAGAGGGCGCCGCCCCCCGCAAGGACAGCAAGCTCTTTCCCTTGTATACAGTGGAACTGTCGGGGTTTCAAAGACAGGACCAAACGCGCCAACTTAAGGGCGTACATTGACAACCTCGAACACCCCGCCGCAGTCCTTGCGTTACAAGAAACCGGGGATGCGGTCAAGCTCTCGGGCTATAGTACTTTTCAACGAGACCCGTTGAACTGTCTCCTAGTCCATAACGCCTACACAGCGCAGGAGGTTAATTTCGACCTAAATCTGGAATACTCGTACGTGATGGTCTCTGTCCTGCCTCTACGGCGAACAGATAGTCCCGCACATGTCCTTAATATCTACTGCCCCCCCCCCCCCCCGAAACTCAAAAACATCAGTTTTTCTAACATCTTTAGCGCCGCGCTAAGGATCGCGGGTCGCGACCTCCTCATGATAGTGGGAGATTTGAACGCCCCTTGTCCCATGTGGGGCTATCGCAAGGAAGAGTCGCGTGTTCGTAAGTTGGCGGAACTTATATCTACGCTGGGCATCACTCTTCTAACCGACCCTGCCCACCCGACACGTGTAGGGAATTCCGTCACTCGGGACACCTACCCCGACCTTACCCTCACGAAACACATCCGACACGCAGAGTGGATCAACACTGAGGACACCCTCGGTAGCGACCACTGCATACTAAACACTAATTTACACTCGACCCTTACATCGCCCCGTTGCACGAGCCAAACTTCCCGACTGGAATGCTTTCCGCCAGGCCCTCCCAGTAACTCCTCTCTTTGAGCAAGACTGCTCAACTTGGGCACACGGAATCATGCAAACACTCAGTTCACACGAAAAGCAGATCCGGCTTACGGAGCGTGCACCGGACGTGGATAACCACCTGATGCACCTCTGGGAAGCTCGCCGCAGCCTCACTGAACGATGGCGGCGGCAGAAACACAATCGTAAACTCCGCGCTCGCATCTCTGACCTCACCCAGCAACTGCCGAGTATGCTGCCCAGCTCGCTAACAATAACTGGGTAGATAGATGCAACAGCGCAGCAAGGCAGATGTCGAGCCACAACACTTGGCAGCTTTTTAGCAGTCTCATAGACCCTACACAAACACGCTCGGAAACCCAGAAACACCTCACTCGTGCGATACACAATTTTCAAGGAAACACAGAGCAGCTAGCGAACGTCTTATGCTCACAATACCTCAGTCAGGATCAAGATCCGCGCGGGCAGGATTATTCGTATGCAGGCAGCAATAATCCGGAACTGGATCAGCTTTTCCAGCTTCCCGACCTTCGCGCGGCTCTCGCCAAAATGCGCAGGGGGACGGCGCCCGGGAGGGATAAGGTCACTGTCAAACTGTTGGCGAACCTCCCCGATCGGGCATACGAAACCCTACTTGAATATATCAACGCCATTTGGACCGGGGACACTTCGTTACCACCCGATTGGAAGACATCATTGGTAACCTTTATCCCGAAGGCGGGGAAACCAGTAAACACAGACAACCTCCGGCCCATCTCCCTCACTTCATGCGTAGGGAAACTGATGGAAACGATAGTCCGTGACCGCCTCTCGGAATATCTCGAGAGCAAGAACACCTTCGCCGACACCATGTTCGGCTTCCGACCTCATAAGTCCGCACAAGACATACTTTTACAGCTTCATCGCGAGGTTCTCGAACCCATAGAACACCCACACAATGACAAGATAGTCCGAGCACTCGATCTGAAGGGTGCGTTTGACAATGTTAAACACGCCGTTATATTAAAACATCTTAGCGAGACCAACTGCGGTCCCCATACATCCAACTACATCAAACATTTCTTAACAGACCACTTGGCCTATATATGCATACAAGAGACCGAGTACGGCCCGTTTGAGATGGGAACGAGGGGCACACCACAAGGCGCTGTGTTGTCCCCGCTTCTCTTTAATATTACCATGATGCGCCTCCCCGCACAACTGGCGGGTGTTGGCGGTGTTCAGCATGCACTGTACGCCGATGACATCACCATCTGGGCTACTACGGGAAACATAGGAGATGGAGGAATACCTGCAAGTAGCGGCGGCGAGCACAGTAGAGCACTATGCTACGTACTGCGGCCTCCAGTGCTCCCCGTCCAACCCTGAATTTGCGTATATTCGACATTCTCCGAAATGCAAAATGTCCGTTCAGCTCTCTCTCGCCAGCGGCCCCATCCGTGAAGCGCAGGAGCTGCGAATACTCGGTCTCTTCATTAATCAGCATCGCAAGGCAAACACGACCCTTGCCAAACTCCGCAAAGTCGGCGACCAGGTGGGCCGAATGGTTCGCCACGTTTCCAACAAGCGAGGAGGGTTGCGAAGTAAGGATGCGGTGCGGCTTCCCATGCCTTCGTAACTGGTCGAGTATTGTACTCGACTCCTTACCTCCGCTTACGGAAACAAGACAAAGATTGCTTGGAGGTTGTACTCCACAAAATTTTCAAGAGAGCCCTCGACCTCCCAATCTCCACTTCCAACGCGCGACTGCTCCCGTTGGGGATGGTGAACACCTATCGGGAACTTCGCGAGGCGCATCTCGTTAACCAATACACGCGTCTCGCTCAGACCGTGTCCGGTCGCCGCCTCTTGGACCGGTTACATACCAAACATGACCACCATACGATGGAACGAGTTCGAGTGCCCGAACTGTGGAGACGCGCCCTCTACGTTCAACCCCTTCCGACTAAGATGAACAAGGAGGACCATAATGGCCGGCGCCAGGCGCGGGCGGATGCCCTGCACCGCCACTAAGGCTCAAAGTATCACGTCTTCTACGTCGACATTGCAGGCCCCTACCACTCCAGGGGGGAATGGTACACGGCTGCAGTCATACACGAGGGAAAACAGGTGGACGGCCTCTCGTTCAGAGCGCCCAGCTCAACTCATGCGGAGGAGGTAGCGATCGCCCTCGCAGCTTCCCATCCCGACTCTAAATTCATCCTCACAGACACTCGCGGAGCCTGTCGTAACTTTGAGTTTGGTTGGATCACTCCACTTGCTCACCAAATTCTTCACCAGAGTACTCGCGAATGCGATCGAACTCATCGCTCAATCATATGCATGGGTCCCCGGCCACCAAGGCATGCCATGCAGGTAACGAAGCCGCCCATGAGGCAGCCCGCGCACTCGCTTACCGGGCACCAGGCGTTTCTTTATTAAAGACATTACTGAGACATTATTAAAGACATTACATTTATTAAAGACATTACTGAGCACTATCGTGCCGAGCTCCGGCGCTACCCGGTTCCTATGAAGGGTCTGGTTAAAGCTGGCGAACGAACTCTCCTTAGGCTCTTTACAAACACCCTGCTGTGCCCGGCGGTTCTCAAGCACTTCGACTCTTCTTTTGACGGCCGCTGCTCATTCTGTGGGGAGGTCGCAAACACTTTTCACGTGGTTTGGGCATGCAGGCAAAATCCTTCTTCCCCCCCCCCCCCCCCCCATCACCCCTTCCCCTACCCGAGAGAACTGGAAAACGGCTGTGCTCGGCTGCCAAGAACTATCGGCCCAACAGGCCCTGGTTCGGCGGACCTGCGCAGCGGTCTGGACCAACGGGGTTCCGGAATGAGAGGCTCCGCCTCATATTGTAAGGGGCGAGACCCACTAGGGGCCTCTCCCGAGCACCTCTCTGTACATATAGATTAATAAATGCTTTCCACCACCACCACCACCACCACCGTTAACGCCGGCTACTTACGAAGCCCTTAAAGAAGTACAGACACCTAACTTTTGGGTGCGAGTTTTTTTTTTAATGATGCGTAAGGCATTATTATACAAGGGTTACAATCTGGTATTTTCCTACAAGCGCTAAGTAATTTATAATCGAAGTTTTTTCTAGTGCTGTTTCTGTTTCAACAGTCGAATGAGAACTGTGAAGTCAGAGTGGTTTTATGTCACGTGAGGCATGAAAAAAAATGCAATATAATCACTGCTTCCACATTTGTTGTCATTCTGGCTTTTGAGGAAGGCGGCTTTCAGCACTGTACTGAATTAAAACTATGAAGCAGCGATTATAGTGACGTTTTTCTATTCCTCACGCGTCATATTCCATTCCATTCCAAAAACTTTTATTTCCATCAGAAATGGAGACCCCCTACTCCCTACCCCTGACGCGCAGGCCTAGGGGCAGGGGCCGGGGCCTCCGCGACTAGATGCAGGCAAAGAGTTGCTGTCTCTTCGCGGCCTCTACCGCCAGATGGATGGCTTTCCTCTGCATGGCGGGGTCCGCGCTTTGCAGAAGGGTCTCCCAGGCTTCTCTACTATTTATTCCTTCATTGACCCCTGGGGAGTGTGTGCATTGCCAGATTATGTGGTCGAGGGTCCCCCTCTCCCCTCATTCCTTACATTTATCATCTATGTCTTCGTCTTTCAAAACGTGTGATGTCCATACCGGATTTATGTAGTTTCCTGCTTGTAATCTGCGCCAAGTTGTTGCCTCTGTTTCCGAGCTCTTTGTCCGGTGGAGGGACAGTTCTTCGCTGTCATCTGTAGTTTTCTATTATCTCCGTTTATGTCTGTAGTCTCTCGTCAAGTTCCTTGCAATCGGGCGGCTCTGCTCTTGCCCGGAGGTAGAGATCTCGGGCTAAGAGGTGTGCCGCCTCGTTGCCTGGAACTGACGTGTGAGCTGGTGCCCATATGAGGCTAATTTTCCTATCAATTTTCCTTCCAACTAGTATTCGCACCGCTTCTGGTGCTACTTTGCCCCTTCCGTAATTGTAGATGGCTGTTTTGCTGTCGCTTATGTAACTTGCCTTGGTGCCTACGCAAGCAAGCGCTATTGCTACTTCTTCCGCTACCTCTGGATTGCGGCTGCGTATTGTTGCTGCCGAGATTGCTTTACCTTGGCCATCTACTACCGAGGCTACTGCTGCTCCCAGTTTGCCGCTCGCCGCATCTGTGTATGCCATTGTCTCGCTGTTTACTTCGCTGAAGCGTTTGACTAGTGCTTCAGCTCTTTTTTCCCTCCTTTCCTTATTGAAGGTGGGATGCATGTTCTTGGGAAGCGGGTCAATCCTCAGCTGTTCCCTCATTTTTCTTGGAATATCCTGTTTCTTTTGCATGCCTCTATCCGTCTGCAGTCCCACCATGCTTAGAATGGCCCTGCCAGTGTACGTTTGGCTGAGTCTTTCCTGCTGGGCGGTCCTTACTGCTTCGGCTATTTCTTTCCATGTATTATGGATTCCCATTGCTAGGAGTCTTTCGGTGGAGGTGCTTATGGGTATTCCGAGTGCTCGTTTGTAGCATCTGCTGATTATTGAGTCCAATTTATCTCTTTCTGAGGCCCGGATGTTTAGATATGGTGTAGCGTAGCTGAGTCGGCTGATGACGTACGCTTGTAACAGCTTAACTAGGCTCCTTTCCTTTAGCCCTCTTCCCTTGAGGGCTATTCTTCTGAATATCCCAGTCATCTGTGCTGCGTAGCCTTCCAATTTCTTTATAATTTCGTCGGTGTATCCGTTACTTTGAATGAAAAGACCTAATATTCTTTTGTCTACTTTGGGTACTGGTTTGTTTCCGACCATGATGTTGAGATCGCTGTCTTTTTTCAGCCTTAATGATTTGGGGTTGTACATTAAGAGTTCTGATTTTTCTGGTGAGCAGGCAAGCCCCCTAGCTGCTACGTACTCTACCACTGTATCTGCAGCCGTTTGCAGCTTGTTCTCTATTTCTGCGTCGCTACCTTTGTTTATCCAGACGTTTATGTCATCAGCATACATGCTGAAATTTAGGTTTTTTTTTATTCTCCCAAGTTTAGCTGGGAGACCCCTCATTGCCAGATTGAAGAGGAGTGGCGAGAGTACCGATCCTTGTGGGGTACCTCTGTTTCCCAGCTCTATTTCTTCCGATTCCAAATCTTGGTATCTTATCTTTGCCGTCCTGTCTGTCAGGAAGTTCTTTATATAATTGTAGGTTCTGCCTCCTACGCCTATTTCCTGAAGTTCTGTCAGGATTGCCTCGTGTTTTACATTGACAAAAGCTTTCTTGAGGTCTAGACCTAGGATTGCTTTTATATCTCTCGATCGCGTCATATAAAACCACTCTGACGTCACAGCCATCGTCCGGCTACTGACACCGAAACAGCATGACAGGAAAAATACGATAATAAATTATTTAGCGGTCGTAGGTGAATACCACATGGTGATTCATGCGTAGTAATGTCTTCTGCATCATTGCAGATAAGAAAACATAGCACCAAAATTAGGTGTCTATACTCTTTCTTCCTTTCCCTCTCCCAGTCCCTTCTTTATCCCTTCCCTTACGGCACAGTTCAGGTGTCCGCCGAGGTTTCAGACAGATACTGCGCAATTTCCTTTCCCCCCAAAAAAACAATTTCCAATACTATTCCTTTACGGCGCCGAGTTCCGAGCGCGCCTGTGGCGCCATCTGGTCTCAAACGAAAGAAATGCGCGACCAGCTATCGTAACAGTTGGAAAACTTGCTCTGGGCAGCGTGTTTCCGTTTGCTTGCCGCTACTATAGTGCCTAGAATATCTTACCGACCATGATGTTCTAGGCACTATACCGCTACAGTATATTCTAGGCACTATACCGCTACAGACAAACCCAATGTTGCCCACGCCCGTATCGATCGATCGGCAGGCAGGCAGATTTCCCGTGTGCTGTGCGATGTGAGTGCACGTTAAAGATCCCCAGGTGGGGCGAGGGCAACATTGGGATTGTCCGTAGCAGTACAGTGCTCTAGAACCTTGTAGAGCACTGTAGTAGCGGCTAGCAAACGGAAACACGCCTCCGGGCATGCGGCCCCACTTCCTTCGCCGCTTTAATCAATGGATGGATGGATGAAAGGTAGGAACGTCCCCTTTGAAATGGGGTGATGGCAGTTGCCACCATGCTCAACTTTTTTTGCTTTATTTTTGTTTAACTGTCGCAAAGAGATTCGAGCGTCAACTCTAAGGTTGTGTTAGTACCACGTACCTTGTACCACGCCCATTGGCTGCGCTTGGTCACGTGGATTTCGTCTACGTATTAATAAGTTCGCGTGCGCTCTACACCTGGTGCACGAGAAGGCAGGATGCTCGGGGTTGAGCTTTTGGATGCAGATCTTGGCCGAAACTGAAAGCCCTTCTTTCCGTGGTTCCACATGATGAAATAAAAAAAAAACACGACGTGCCGCTTGCCCCCTCGTAGTTTGGCTTGGTAGAATACTTCACGTGGGTAATACGCAGCTGTACAAAGTAGTTTGCAGGTCCGCTTCGTCATGACTGAAGTCGCAGTAACAGCATCTTACTGGGAGATTTTGCGATGGCTTCTTTCAACAGCTGTGTTAAGGAATACAAGATTGAGTGATTGACATTCTCAGCAGTAATTTAAACGCCTACTGAATTTCGTGGCCTCGGCCTAGGTGCAAATTCCCATTTACTTCGGCCGCCGCGTAGCTCGAGATCAGTGGTTATGGCGCTCGGCTGCTGACCCGAAAGACGCGGGTTCGATCCCGGCCGCGGCGGTCAAATTTCGGTGGAGGCAAAATTCTAGAGGCCCGAGTACTGTGCGATATCAATGCACGTAGAAACCCAGGTGGTCGATATTTCCGGAGCCCTTTACTACAGCGTCCCTCATAGCCTGAGTCGCTTTGGGACGCTAAACCCCCATAAACTGTTTACTTCGTAAAATCACGCAGTTAAATACGAAATATAATGTTTAGAAGCCGGCAAAAACACATTTTACGAGGCTAACAAAACTAACTTGCCCCAGATTGCGTGCAGATACCGTTAAAGATGCCCCAACAACGAGCTTTTAAGCTTCCATGACGGAACACAGCATCCCCTCTCTATATCAGTTCCCCGAAAGTTTTCACAGATAGCAAGTCACAACGAGACGAGCAGCAGTTTGTCAACTAATCTTTAACGTGCCCGGCTAAAGTTATAGTTTCATGTGCTACTAAATCGTCATATTTCATTAATACAAACGAGATCAATGGAAAAACTACGTTTGTATTCCTTAAATACATTTGTGTACGCACGCGAGCCACCATCTGCTGTGCTCCTCAGACTCAGAGTAGCAGACAACGCGCCTATCCTAAAGCGACCGCAGCGCCAACGCCCAAGCGGCAAATCGTGTGGGTCTGCGCCTCCCCCTGGCGCGTCGACGCTGTTTTCTAACTGCCTTATCTAAAAACGTTGATCGTAACCGAGCGAGGTGAGGCGAAGGTTTGGCGCGACAGTCACAAGCGCCTTTCTTAAGAAGTGGACGCTTGGGAAAGTATGTTTGACATCGACAGAACAACGAACGTACAAGGACGACACAATAATTTGGTTTTCACTAAAAGGAATGGCGCATAGCGCAAGAAGACATGGACTAAGACGTATGTTGGTCTATCGTCCTCTTCTTAGCTCGCGTCTGCTTGCGCTTAGCACCATGCTTTTAACAATTAAGAGCGTGCAGTGTGTGCTGAACCTCTTCCTACCTTTGCTCCTACACTTAATGCAAAGGTGCCCGTGCACGTTAAAGAGGTGGTCTAAATCGTTCTAGAGCCCTCCACTACGGCACCTCTTTCTATCTTTCACTCCCACCTTCCTCCCTTCCCACATGGCATGGTTGAGGTGTCCACTGAGAAATGAGACTGTTACCATGCGCAATTTCATTTCTTCAAAAGCATTTTTTTTTTAAAGTTAAGTGCAACCGAGCTCAAACTGCTACCACGCATTTCCCCTCCACGTCATCTCCTGCTGCACGAAAAGCTAAGCGCTACCGACAGCTACCACACGTTTTCCAATCTTTTCCAACCTTTTCCACGAACGGAATTGCTGTCGCTTTTCTATGAGCTCTTGCTGAAATTCGCATTACGGAGGAAACCAGGCTGTTGGCTTTACAGCGATAGCTGTATGAATGTCGTTCTGCAAGATCATGTCGTCATTGTCCGCGCAAGCCGCACTCTCCTTCTAACAACTTGCACAGCCACACCACTAAAAGTCAATCCGGACCGTAACACTGATTACTGCACCCGGCTACTCCAACACTACCATTGCCTCCTATGTACGGCTTAAGGATGGATGAGCGGCCATGCGTGACGCACGGGTAATGCACGCCTACCCTGCACACAAGCCACTACAATGCTAAGTTACTAAGCACTCCTATTGGACAGCATTTCCCACCACTCTAGCAGCCTCCCATCTAATTCTCGCTATGGCAGGAGTGTGGTAAAGAAAAAGTACAAGATAAACATATCAGAGCAAAACATACGATATGCACAAATGAGCACTTTTATACAAATAAAACCCGATGCACAAAGAGAAATGCAAGTAACCAAGAAAGTTGCAATTGGCCAGCAGGCAGGAATGTGCAGCGACTGTGCGTCTATAGCTAGGATAGTGCACATGCAAAATTTCTGGATGGAGATCAGCGAATGGACCCAAGTAGTGAATTCCAGACCGATGGAGCGGGGAAAAAAACTGAATTTTAACATATTAGTATGTGCGTAGTACGGTACCGAGTCTAGTTTGTTATGTCTTCTCGTTGCTGATTCTGGCGCGGAGTTGATGTAATTGTTATCTGAGACCTCACCGAAAAATCGACTATTCAATGCAAGAATTTTAATGATTCAGTGCGGCAACATAAAAAGAGCGGAGATAAGTTCAAAGAAAAAAGTGCAGAAGAGGGTGAAAAGTCGCAATCATAACGGTGACATATAAACGAGTTTTTTTTTTTCTGGTTTGCTTCGAACTCGTTAGTCTCTAACACGGGTTCCGAACCACAGATGCGTAATCAAGAACAGTGGCTCATACCTCAGTAACTTATTGTCTTTTGGAGAACAGGTAAGCGTGTGGTGTAGGTAACCTTTTTTTTTCAATGCTTCATTACATATGTAATCAACATGATTAGACCATGACATGTTATGCGTAAAAATGATTATACTTGAACTCAGAAACCTTATCTACGGCACGGCCATTGTAAGAGTAACTAAAAAGGGAGGGGGAAGATTTCTTACAGAAAGACAGCAGGATGGTTTTATCAGAATTAATCTTCATTTGGCAGGTTTCACATCAACTGCAAAACCCAGTAAAAGACTCTTAGAGGCGATGATCATTAAAACCGTTATTCACTTCATAAAAACGCATTCATCATTATAAAGATGAATGTCAGAAGAAATGGTTTGTGGCAAATGATATATGTATATTAAAAAGAATAGCGGCTTAAGAACGGAGGCTTGTGGCACTCCTGATGTCACATCAACAGCAGCAGACGCAGCCCAACTGTAGGAAACTAATTGGGAGCAAAATGAGGAAAAGCTTGAAATCCAGTTAAATAAATTAGGATTATTTGGTACAGAATTACGTTTAGCAAGAAGTTCATAATGTGATACGGTGCCAAATGCTATCCAAAAACCTATAAAAATGGCATCAACCTGCTTGCCAACATCAAGGTTAAGTTTGGTTTGTAGGGTTTAAAGTCCCAAAGTGACTCGGGCTACGAGGGAAGCTGTAGCGGAGGGCTTCGGCTAATTTTGACCACCTGGGGTACTTCACCGTGCATTGACATCGCACACTACACGGGCCTCTAGGATTTCGCCTCCATCGAAATGCGACCACCGTGGCCGCAATGGAACCCACGTCTTTCGGGTCAGCAGCCGAGCCCCATTACCACTGAGCCAATGCGGCGGCATCAAGGTTAAGTGAAATGTCATACGTGAATTCAGCTAACTGCGTTACAGTGTAAAAACCGCACCTAAACTCGTGTTGTATGTTATATAGCAAATTATTTGATTCAAGAAAAAGCATGATGTGTTTATGAATGACATGTTCCATCAATTTCCATGACTGTGATGTTAATTAAACTGGTTTAGAGTTCGACAAACACTGCTTATGGCCGGATTTTTTTTAAAAAGAGGGAGCACTTTGGCTAACTTCCATGAAGCAGGAACAGCAGCAAATGATAAGGACTTCTTAAAAATGGCCGTCAGATATTTCGTTGACCACATGGAATAACGAACCAGGAAAGCATTGTGTATTCCGTCCGGACCGGTGCATTTTTTAGCATTCAAGTTTAATATAAAGTTCAGAATGCCTACACTATTTGTCTTAACATCACCGATTGCTTCATAATTTGTATGGGTTAAGTGGCGCGATGAAGTTATCGGCAACAGAGAAACTGAAAATAGTTGAAAGCATCTGATAATACCGCCAAGTCGCTGACGATGTCATTACCTATTATGAACGAAGTAGATGACGCATAGCAAGGTAAGACAGAAGACCAAAATTTTCACATGCAGGTGAATGCCAAAAAGAAAATCTTTGGCCATATGCAACTTAAGTTCAAGTTTTCTTTTCTTTGAAAAATCTACTCACGTTTATGAGATCGTTGCTTCTAGAACGCCTTAGCCTACAAACGCGGCGAGCCAAATGCAAAATGTCGTGAGTAATCCATGAAATGTTAGAATTTCTTTCCTTAGTCTTGATAAGAACAAGTCGTTGTACACATGAAATGACAAGACGCTCAAAGTAATATATACAAGGAAATTCGTGTCCTGGATGTCTGGAGTGCACAAAACATATCAAAATGTTCAGCTATAAGACATCAGTAAAGGAGCTGTCATCCACACGAGTAAAGTAGGAAAGTGTTGTGTTGTGTTGTGTTTTATGGCGCATAGGCAACTAAGGTCATCATGCGCCAAGCTCGAGGTATAGGAGAAATTTCTGGATAATTTTATAGAAATGTGAAAAATCGTCGGTCGTGTAGGGTGCTTAAATAGTTAGAACAACCTCGTGATTAAAGTCAGGAAAACTAGTAAATTTATACAGTGATTCAGAAATTGGACAACAGAGCTAAACTACAACGCTTTTATGGTATGAGAGCTGATCAATTACTTCACAAGAAAGTTGTTTTTTCGGCTACATTAGCGTTTAGAAAAACGAAGTGAAGAACGGAATTCAACCTGGCTGCACCAGAAACAACGTGAGTTAGTCCAAAGAACAAGGAAATACATTATTTCCTTACAAATTGCTGTCACGACCGACTGCAGACAGCGATGGCCAGTGCATACCAGGAGCGTTGAAGTCACCCATGCAGATGAATCTGGATGAAGCAATGTTGATCTCATTCATAAAATTTGAAATAGCATGAAGGACATCAAGCGGAGAGCCGGGCAGACGATATGGAAAACTAATAAGAATGTACATATTATTTGGGTAAATTTTACACCACAAGGATTCTGTTTCAGGGGGAGAAGGCAAAATTGAAAAACAAAGATCCGGCCTAATAAGCAGAGCCATACCGCCACCAGTGCCGCAATTCCTATGTGCACGGCAACACAACCGGGTGGTGTGAACTCGGTCGTAAATACCACTATGCAGCCATGTCTCCGCTATGCCGATCACATGCGGGGATCGATTAGAAATAAGACAATAAATGTGGACACTTTTTTTAACAATACTGCGGGCGGTAATATTCAAGACAACAAGGCTCTCAAAACGGACAGAACGAGGTCAAGGAGTGGATGATGCGGAAGTAGAAGACCCAGGCTCAGAAGAAATAGGTTGATTAGATACCTTTACTAATGAGTTTGAACTGTCATCCCACTTGTAACGAACCTTGTCAACAAACGTATGATTACATCTTAATTTCACGACAGAACCACCGAAGAGAAATTGATGCATCCCAGACTTTTTTTGACCGTGCGTCACGCCCCCTCCGTGCACCTGCACCCCCCCAACCCATGACTGTTTACTGGATCCAGCTACCCCAAGACATGCAGCAAAGATATATTCACTAAAGCTTATGCGCGCTAATGCAAGTGTACACCGTAAACACGAAGTAGCATATGGGCGTAAAAAGAGAGTAAGCCGTCCTCTAACACGCTTCCTTTTAGGGGCAGGATATGCTGCAGAAGTTCCGGAGTAGATTTCGATCACTAATTATACGGAGTGCTTACTCTTGGCAACGGAAGCATATTCCCACTGCAAAGCATAGTAACTTGAAGCGGTTAGTAATAAGAGGAGGCTTTTAAACGCGGCCCCTGAGATCATCTAGAGGTTAGCAAATATCGAAGATTGAAACCGCGGTCAAAATCTTCGTAACTTCTAGAACTTCGCATGTCTTAAATAGGGAATTTGTTCCCGTTACCGACCGTAAGCATTCCGAATTTTTAGATGGAAATCTACTCCAGGGCTTGGGCAGCACACCCTGCCCCTAAAAGGAAGTGCGCTAGAAGACAGCTTACTCCCTTTTTACTCTTATATAGGCTAATTAGGGCTTAGAAAGTAGAGGCATAAGTGACATTCGACACCCGTACCCAGAGTTAGTAAACACTCCGTCCAGCATCAGCATTTCGCTTTCGCATTACCACAAGAATTAACATCCGGTGGTTTTTTTTTTTCTTAAACGTTGCTCTAAAGCTTGAACCAAGCTGCGCTTGGCCAGCGTCACGTTAGTGTCGCCGTCGGCAGGAAAGGGCGACAAAATACATGAGCGCATACGAATTGGCATCTCCAGACTCAGCTATGAAGAGGTCGTAACAGCTGCCACTGCAAGACCCAACTGCACCTGTCTAGAGCGCCCGAGAAAAAGACATTATTTGAATGGAAGACTAGCCCGTACCCCATGTACAGCTCTGATTTGCGAGGCCTACGCCGGAGGCGGTCTGCGCATGCACGCTGCAGGAGACGCGAGCAGGTGCGAGCGCGGCGCAGTGGTTTCCCTCCAAGTCGGTGGATGTGCTTCCGGCACAGGACAGGTCCGCACCGACCGCAGCTGTCACACCTGACAGAGGCGCAAGCCAGAATGAGGCACATGGAGCTGCGTGCCCCCTCCGACTACCGGCGCACAGCCTATGCCTCGCAAGTGTCTTTGGGGCGCGAGTGTTAGGTGCAGGACTTCCCGGCTGCGGCGGTAGAATTCCGATGGAGGCGAAATTTGAGAGGCCCGTGCACTGTGCGATGTCAGTGCACGTTAAAGAACCCCAGCTGGTCGAAATTTCAGCAGCCCTTCACTACAGCGTCCCTTGGGACGTTAAACTGCCATAAACTATAAACAGTTAGGTGTAGGACGGGACGCGCTAGCAAGAGACGGACATCAAGATCACCGCTCGTGAGCTAGCCCTCCCAGTGGGGAATATGGTTGCGGAGAAAGTAAACCATAGGCAGTGTGTGAACAAGTTCCGCGTTTGGAAGTGTTAGAGGGCCATTAAAAAAATACATTACACGCTTTCCAAACTGCCACAAAAATTTACACTTAGAAGCTTATCATTCGAAGAAAAACATCAAATCATAAATCTCGACATGGTTTTCGCAGGTACTGTACTGAATTTCTGGCGAACTGCAGATGCCCAACAAGAGGCTCTGGCCTCCTTGGACAATGCAAGGAAGGTGAAAAATGGTCGCTGGAATATTGCCGAGACGACAGTGGGGGTGATTTCTCATTCAATCTTCTGGAGGCAGCGCATCGTACGTGCGACGTCAAGCAATAATCGGCGGAATAGGGTTTAACCGAAAATTCGCACGCAGCCTGGAATGGCTTGTGCATTTACAGGCCCTGTACGACATGTGGCAACGCGACAGCGTCGACTTGCTCCTTACCAGACATTCCGCAATGGTTCGGAATCCACTGAATCCTTTAATAATATATCGTAGAGAGGGCCGTTGTTGGCTAGCAATAAGAATTTCTGCGACTAACTGGTCGCGTGTTACAAGCCTGAAACTAGACCTTATTACTTGCAGTGCTGGCGCTGTCAATATATACCGCTGCACTAATCTTTCACCAGCAGCCAATTCACCTGCAGTGGAAGACATCGTAAGTGACGTTGAGGCGTTCGCTGCTCAAGGGAACAATCACATCTGCCGCTGAAAGAGCCCTTGTCAACAACCAATATAAAAAGAATATGATCTGTGCCACCATCCCTAAAAGCAATATGTGATAGCGCCAGCTGCTCGAGGCCAGCAGAAGCGACATCCCGGAACCACACACTATGGCCCCTTATAATGAAATGAAGTCGGTAGGCCTTAAGTAGTGCTGCATTACAATGGCTTTCGAGCAGGCAAGTCCTGGATGCAAGCTGCAGGCGCTGGTGAGAGGGTGATGGCCATGCCTGGCTAGTTGCAGATGAACTCAGTGGTTTCTGACGAAAGTAGACTTGTGCTGGGCTAGCACGGGCATCGTAAATTGTGATCATTGTCTAGATACAGTCGGGATGGCCCAAACAGTTCCTCAGTGTGCGAGAACCTTCAAAGGCACATTTAGTGCAGCCTTATTGCTGGGAAGGTGCACTGTATCGAAATTACAAAAAACGCCTGGTGCTACTGAGGTAGAAATAGAAGTGTTTACCTGCCTGCCACAGTGCCACCTGCGTAGCATGGCAAAGATGGCATATGCACATAGCAGGGCCTCCGCTACCAACAGAACAAAAAAAAAAAGCTGCGGTTCAACTACTGCTGAACCTGGTTAGAGAGCGAAAGCTGTGGTGCAGTGGACAAGTAGACGTGGCTTGGCCTCTATAACGTTGAGTGCGTTCCGCACACTGGATAGGCAACGCGCCCACCCTGCCAGGTCTCGGTTAAATTAATGGTTGATCGCGAGATGTTAGTCACCCAATGAACGCTGCGGCCTGCTGCAGCAGTGGCATGTGTCTGCCACGTTGTCAGAGCTAATGCATGCAGCCCATATCTCTCTCTCTCTCCACCGCCACATACCTCAAAGCGCGATTGAGGCGTCCACTGCCCTAGGGAGCCAGTTATGTGCCTTCCTTTCCTCAAAATCATCAGAGTCTAGAACACTGTCAACGCTAAGGCCAATGAGCACAAAGAACGCCGAAGGTCTATAGCTTCAGTGCCACATTTCTGCTATACAACGTTGTGAATGACAACGCATGAAGCGCACATCTGTCACTACTGCCATGTAGCTTAAAGCGCGACCGAGGTGTTCAAGTCATAATCTTATTAAAGTCTCTTAACTTTGTATTTGACCTTTAACCTTGAGGTGCCTGAGGTAGCATGTGGTAGGACACTATAGTTATACCATGGCTTAATCTTGATTTGACCTCTGGCTCAATTGAAGGTCAAAACTGCAAGCACCATGAAATCGTTACGAGGTAGCGTAGTGAAGCTTTCGCTTCAAAAATGGCGTCCTCTTTTCTCCACAGTGCATTGCCACAAGTGGTGGATGAGGCTGCTATAGCACCTCTACGTTATTTTATTCAGACACAAGGGAACGTTACAAACAAAACTTCTAGTGAATGGGCACTGAAACGCTCCATATTGCTTCCCCAGTCCTCGGAATATCCAGCAAGCTTCAAGGCATCTGCATCAGGCGCAGCCACACATGCAGTGCCTTTAAAGGAGCTCTGAAAGGAGCTCTAATAAAGTTGCAGTATGACTGTGATGTTAAAAGATGCCGCATCACAAATATCCTCCAGCAAGAATTTTTTAAATGTGCTTTGTAGAAGCCGAGTTATCTGCAGTCAAAATTTGAATTTCAACGTCTTCGCGCCTTTTCCTCTCACTTTTTCACACTGAAAAGTCAGCGCTCCTCCGCCAGCCCCACCGCCGGGGGCGGAGCTTCCTGACCCGCCGGAGATATGCCGTTATTGCCCGCGGCCATGGTAGCTGCCTCACGTCTGAAAGAATCTAATAATAGGCATCTGTGAACTGGTATATGCAGGAGCGGTGCGACGGGGGAAGGAGCGAGCTGTCGCCGGTCTCGCCAACTTTCGCGCGATTGTGGGTTCTCTGCTGCGTGTAGAAGTGTATTATTTGGCTCATGTGTTCATGACAACTCAATACAGTGATTAAAGGGGCTCTGAAACACCTTCCAAGGAAAGCACATCAACTCGCTTAGTCACTGCATTGTGCTGTCATGAAAACCTGAGCCAAATAATACACTTCTACATGCAGCAGATGGCCCACAATCACGCACGAAAGTTGATGAGCCCTTCCCGGCAACTTTTTCATGCCCGCACCCTCCTCCGTCGGTCGCATCGGCGTATACATGTTGACAGGTGGCTACTGGTTAGATTCTTTCAGACGTCAGGCAGCTACCAAGGCCGCGGCCAATTAGCCGCGTAGCTCCGGCGGGTCAGGAAGCTCTGCTCCCGGAGGGAGGTAAGGTCGACGGAGGAGCGCCGACCTTCCAGCATGCAAAACGTGAGAGGAAAAAGCGCGAAGATGCTGAAATAAAAATTTTGACTGCAGATAACTCGCCTTCTACAAAGCGCATTATAAAATTTCTTGCTGGACAGTATTCGTGAAGATGCATGCTTTAACATCGCAGCCATACTGCAACTTTATTAGAGCCCATTTCAGAGCCCCTTTAAGCGAGTTTATGTGCTCTCCTTGGAAGGTGTTTCAGGGGAATCAGAGCTCCTTTAATTCTCAAAAGCGTGGGTAGCTGGGTGAGTTGGTGCAATGTTTAGTTTCACAACGCGTTACAATGTGGGCAAAGAAAGTTTAACAGGACGCGCACTGGAGTTATTTTAGAAGCTGTGCCATAACCATGCGTCCGGGGTAACTTATTTTCCTTGAGCCAACATCTTTGTTCTGCTGTGACAAGATGGTCTCAATGTTCAGCCAACCGTAAGTAAGTGCACATCCGTTTGGCGGTGCGCTCATGCATGCATCTCCTCTCACAGCTTTCACAGATATCAGCTAGTGAGCATTTTATATGCTGTGAAAGAAAAGTAAGCTGACAAAATTGTGCCAAATAAGTGAAAGGGTGATTTACATAAATGTAGGAAAAAGCACAGAAAGGTGCTTCTCCTTCCACACTCCCCCAACTTCTCCAAATACCAATTTAATGGAATCTATTCCATACTACATTAGTTAGTGGCAACAGCAAAAAAAAATAATGTCTTTCACAATACTGCAGAAATATATATGGAGCATTATAACTTGCATATAAATGGCACAACAAAAGATAAAGCTAATAAATAATAAATAAATGTTAGGCACCCTTTTATTAATTTTGGCACAGCTGCTTAATGTCACCATTTATTAAGGTCCTTCCAGATATATTTTGCTGTAAATAAACATGCAATTTTCCTTACAGCAATTCACTATACAAAGCTTTGCCAACATTTCGCACCTTAACCCCTTCACTGCTAAATATACCGGTCTTCTATATTATTCTATTAAAGAGAACGGGCTAATTATGAAGTGACTGACAATTTAATTTTCATAATTTCATAATTTTCAAAAGCTTTGCAGCCATTTCATTCTTGCAAAGACCTGTACTTGGGGGAAAAAATAACTATACCACAGTAAGTGTATAATAAATCCTTGTTTATGGTTTTTAATGTTATACGTTCCAAAGTGACTTAGGCTATGAGGGCTCCGTAGTGAGGGGCTCCGTAAATCTGACCACAGTACACGGACCTCTAAAATTTCACCTCCATCGAAATTTTAATGCCGCGGCCGAGATCGAACCTGTGTCTTTTGGGTCAGCAGCCAAGAGTACATTTTTGCATTAAAACAATTAATACAGGGCACTTCAGCACATGCTGCCAGTAATATTTAGGAAAAATACATAAAATGCCTTTCGGGGCCTAGTGATGGTGAAAGTTAGAAAACATGACATAACTAAATTCAAATAGTTAACCTTTTAACTAGTATAATTACGCACCTGGTTGTAATTAGATTTTTAGATAGCAGTTAGCAGCAACATTCCATATCAGCTTTTAGAATTTAAAAAATGATACGCTAGACACAGTGACGCAACTAATTTTGTGAATCTGGCGCACCAAACCCAAAATTGGCAGTGGCTTAACTTGGCTAACCCTGGAATTCAGCGAAAAGCAAGGACGCTTGCTAAGCGTCTGAGAATCGTCAATGGCAGCTCCACTACATGCTGGCGACAGCTGTTCTATATATACCCACACGACCACGTGGCTATGACGTGGTATCACACTGTCTTACGACACCCCCATCGGATGTCGTCACATGGGTTCACAACACCCCATTTAATGTTCTTAAGGTCAAAGGTCAACCCAAAGGCCATCCAATGTAAAAAGGTAAGCTAAACGTCATGGGTCAAGGTCAGGGGTCAAGGCGATTGCCATCATAACTGTTCCACATATGGTCACGACTAACGTGGTTGGGCTGAAGGTCACTCAAGGTCATTCTCCGGCCTACGCGACGACTGCTTTACCTAGCATAGTGAAACTTCCCACTTCAAAAAGCATCGTCATCCACCAGACGTCACAACGCGGTGCACGTGTCACACCTCCTCAGTCCCCCGCCCGAGCTAGCCACTGTGCCCAGGATTGAACAGAGGTCACGTGCTCTGCGGAGTGACATGCACTAATAGATATGGGTGCGGTTTTGGTTTGACGCGCTGCAATAGCCGAAAGTCATCACGCTACAGCGGTCAAGTATAAGTGTTTTCAAACTTCTAAAACTGATATGGCTACATACAGAAAGCTAATTACAATATTTATGAAAATTAAAACGGTACAACAGTTTCCGTGACGCCTGCCACCACTGGCATTTACTGGTTCGTTTATTGGGTCTAACATCCCAAAGCAACACAGGCTATGAGGGATGCCGTAGTGAAGGGCTCCGGAAATTTCGACCACCTGGGGTTCTTTAACATGCACTAACATCGCACAGTACACGGGTCTCCAGAATTTCGCCTCCATGGAAACTCGACCGCCGCAACCGGGATCGAACCCGCGTCTTTCGGGTCGGCAGCTGAGCACCATAACCACTGAGCCACCGCGACGGCCACTGGCACTTATTAAGCTGCAAAGAGCACCTTTGTACCTCAAAACGCCCATTACAGCGCTATACTGTGTTTCATACGTAGCAGGCAACGCCTCGCAGGCTGTGGAAGCAGTGCATCCGCAAAACCATATTAGACACCTTTTGCATACCATGTACCGTGTTACCGTTACCAGAGTACCAAGATCCCGCCCACCGCCGGAGAGCACGCGCTGATTGGTCCCAATGCTGCAGGCGCGCACATAGCTGCCGGGTACCTGGCACCATCTACCGCTGTCAAGGCGATTTGTGCATGCACATTGGCTCTGTGTGGGCTCCCGGTACTCCTGTACCGGTAACGGTAACAAGGTACACGATATGCTAAAGTGTCTATTAATTCTTCTTTTTTGAAACTCCGGTAAGTGTTTGTACGAAAACATAAAGCAGTATATAACAATGAGGTAGCATTGAAAACCACAATCAAAGCTGTGAGGCGCTCAGTGTTTGGGCCCTGTGAGTGTGAACTATTTTTTGGGCATGGATTGAGTAGGAGCGATTCACCCTACCAACCGCATATCGTACCGCCACATGAAATTCTTGCTTCATGAAGTCTCGATGAGTTGCAGGAGGAACAGAAGGGTGGAGGAGGAGGCTCCTCCCACTGTCACACAGCGAGAGGCGAGGGTGCGTAGATGTAGCCGACGTGGAGCAGGGACCGCTGGTAGAATGCAGGGGGGGATTTATGTGTCACTCATGAAAGAGGCGATCCCATTTGAACTGACTTCTTGGACAATTTCTATCAAAAACAAGGGGTTCAGCGTGGTTTTCCTAAGTTAAATTTCTCGCCTGGCAAGGGTGACCACCCCCAATAAATCCACCCCTGGTAGAATGCCCGAAGCGTACACGACAAAAACGCAATGCTGAACACAAACGCACAGAGCATCAAAATGAAAAAAAAAAAAAAGATTTTGAGAGACGGAGAGGCACAGTAATTGGTAACTGGTTTCCAGAAAGAAGTCAGTCTCTGTGGACACCCGAACCGTGCCCTTGGAGAAGGAAAAGAAGGGAGAACGAGGCATGGTAGTGCAGGGCTCTGGAATAATTTTGGCCCCCTGGGGTTCTTTAATGTGCACCAACATCGCACAGCACACTGAAGTCTTTTACGAAATGCAGCCACCGTGGCCCGAATTAAACCCGCGTGGATACCTGAACCGCGCTGCAGGAGTCAATTCAAGATGGAGGAGGGAGTGAAACAAGGGACAGGAACCGTATGCAGTGGAGGGCTCCGGAATAATTTCGACCACGCGCACTAACATCGCACAGTACACAGGCATATTTGCATTTCCCCTCCATAGAAACGCGGACACTGCGCCAGTACACTGAGGTGTGGGTTTGGAAAACGACACAAAAGAAGGGGAATAGATGCCAAAACGGTGAAGCGCAGGCTAGAAACATGGTGCAAAATCGCGGAAGACGCCAGGACCCCGAGGTGCACGCTTGAGAGGCTCAAGCCAAACAACGTCAGCAGCTGCAATACCACAGGAGTGCTTCTCGAGTTTTAGAAAGACTCAATGTAAACGCAAAAGCACAGGCAAAGACGCAACAGCTGGCACTCAGTATCTGCATTACCGTCAGCATAATCCATGAATTAGGGGTGTGCGAATAGTACTTTTTCAAGACTGGATCAGATACGAATAGTGCAGCTTTGCTAACGAATATGACTCGAATAGTGAATGAACTGAATCGAATACCAATCACGTATGCATACAAATAACTGATTCGACTTGTGGCGTGCAAGAGGCATCAGCAAAGTGCTAGCAGTGCAAAACTCATCTCCACTAACGGGATACAACATAACAGTCAGTATATTACCTCTATGACTGCCAATGAACTAGCACCCAATATCAGTAGATGAAAGGGGGCGCGAGCTATCTGGCATGGCAGCACAACTGAGTAAACCTGGCTGAGCCCTGCTGAAATGGCCAATCATGGAGGCCCCGAATGAGCATTATGAACGCTGCCAACCTGAACAGATATCACAGCAGCATGCTGTGCTGTGTTGGATCGGGCTGTTTTTGCAACTGTCACCAAAGAATATTATGTTTTCTTTTTTCAATTATTCGACGCTATTTGAATACCTTGAAACATATTCGAAAAAATTAATGCTTGAAAATGTATTCGAATAACTTAGAACAATTCAGAATATGCACTACTTGATTCAGTCAGCGAATTGAATAGGATATGCAATTTATTATAAAATTTCAATAATTCACACACTCCTAGCTAAACGCTTTTAATTTCTTAAAAACATTACTGGTGGGCTCCTCTGAAACACCCTGTAACAAGCTGCGGATATAAGTTAGAGACCATAGTGGTACAATGCTGGCTCTCAATTCCTGGCAACGACAAATTCTCTCTCTCTCTCTTATAGCTCTTGCTATGCCTTAGCTGTGGCAGATTATTTTGCAGTCAGGGCCTTTTGGGCTTATGCTGATGAATTTAATGGCACCAAACAACACACTCTGTAGCCAAAAATTGCACCTTGCACTTCACTATGACAAACCATGCATGCTGAAAGGACTCCAGATACAAGTATCAGTGAAAGGGCCGCCATTCAAACAGCATTTTAAACTTTATTCATGTAAAACAGTCCTCCATTAGGCATTGCCAGTAAGAATCAGGCCTTCACACCCACTCTCAAACAACATGACGAAGTGTGGATTGCAACCTGCGTTACTTTATACTGTTTATGCATACTATGTTGCACACATGCAATCATTCATTCATTCATTGCACACCACATAAATGTATTCGGCGAGCAGCTGTTCGAGAAAACATTACATATAGAGTACTAAACTAAACAAAAAATTGAACTACAATTTTTTTTCTGAAAAGGTGTAGTTTTTTTTTTTACAGCTCTTTTTCAGGCACCTTATGAACACCTGTGTGCAATGCTTTTGTAGCAAAAGACAAAAAAATCATTAGAATCAGTAAATTATTACTAACCATATCCCCAATGAGCTCTAAAACCTATGAAATGAACAATCTTAACTATGGATGGGTGCAGTGTACAACCAATAAAAATTACTAATTAGGCAACCATTTAAAGCAGGCTCCAGGAAGCCTTGTGAGTGCACTGACCATATACCCTACTATAAGAACTTGTGTAGTTACTTTTATGGCACTCAAAGCAGTGATTTTTCTAAGCAGAACAGTTATCATACATATACCTGCACTGCTTCAAAACACAGAGTGACGTACTTCAGGGTACTTTTATTAAAAACATATCACACCTGTGATGGTTCAAACAAAAGTCATCATTTAATATTCCACTTGCTCACAGCCTAACATTTGCATGAAATTTCATGACACCTACCAAGCTCTGTATGCTATTTCAACTGCATTCATCCTTGACTCTTCCATGTAGCTGCAACATCACATGCACATCTCTCAAGTAAGCACCTTCTCTGAAGACACTCCCAAATCCTAAAACAATATCAGAGTTCAAAAACACACAAAGCAAGGAATAAACGCGCGGAACTTTTGCATTTTACTGCCTTTAAAAAGACATCTCCAACATGTTCACTTGAGTGTGCAATGCAACTCATGGAGCTTAGAATGCTCAGGTAGTGCTGGCATGACAACACAGATGTTTTTTGCATTTCACTCATACTATAGTTTAACCATGCCTGACACCTCTTTCATAGAGGCAAATACACCAAGCATCCCACAGTTGAGAAGCACGGTTCCCAGACTTTTGCAGTTTGAGAAATAAGGCTTCAACACACACACAGACCTGATGAAGCGTGGCACACCAATGTGACTTTGGACAGCATGAAGTTTGCCCTTGCTTGCTGCTGGTCATGGCATGGCCAGGAACAAACAAGTGCAATTCATTGGGTTGCTCTTCTCTGAGGGCTGAAAACCTACAGCAAGGCACTGGCCCCTGAAACATGAATATAATTTCCCTGGAAGCAGTCCTGAGACAAGCTTCCACATCGTCTAGAATAAAGAAGCACATGAACCTGAGCAAGACAGCGGGCACTCGATGCCATTGCATGCGCCCATTTCAATTAGCTGGCCATTAGATGCATCGAGGTCGTAGTGTTTCAGTACATCATGCATGCTACTCAAGCAAGAATACCTTTAGAACTTGAACCAAAGTCCACCTAGAGCTTCTGCCAGTAGAGTCGAATGGCTTGTGATGTAAAAACTAAAGCCTAGAGAGTCTGTGGCTGTTGCACCACCATAAGACTAGGACACAGCAGTTCATGTGAAAGACGTCCATCATCCGTGAGAACGCTCACTTGCAAGGCAGCCATGTTGTATGTGCCAGCTTTCGAGAAAACGGCCGAGAGAGCTACTGCTGCTGTTGTGTGAGACTTGATTGGTAAGTGACGCCTCACAGCTGTTGTCCAGCTGAAACCACCCACATCAGCGGCCAGCAAGTCTGGAGTCGTTGAGGGGCTTGTTGGAGCAATAGGTGCCCTGCAAAAAGAACGTAAAAAAATTACAGAACATGAACCTAAAAAGATGAATCTCAAAATGTACATCAAACCAAGCTCTAATAAAGAGCATATATCATAGAGATGAAAGGATATAATTCTCTAAGCCAGTTTCTATAAAGCATGCAGCTAATACACACAACAGGCATACTTTGAAATAAACTGATTGTGATGAACCTAAAAGTATGCAAAGTCAGGCAAGTTCAAAGTTTAAGCATCCAAAAAATTAATGAGTGACTACAGTTATTCAGTATGCTAGAATAATGTACTACTTGTATAATGCAACATTCCTTCGTCACCCATGACATGGAAATGCAATTATCAAAGAAGCAATGTATTTCACACCTGTTGCCTGGCTCCACAGTGACGGTGACTGGCCGAAAGCTGGGGTTGTGCACCAAAAGACTAACCGGTATTACCAAGAGCCTGTAGCAAACAAAGAGCATGCCTGCTAAAAAATATGTAAACAAGAATCTCCACATAATTACAATTACTACGCAGGTCAAACTAAAAGGCCAATTATAACCTGAGAGCAATGCAGTAAAGCATCGATCAGCAACAATTTTGAAAAGAAACACTTTGTTGGCAAGACATTCATATACACTGCTAAAGCACGTTTTGGAGCCCATTCTTCCAGTTGCTACAAAACAAAGATTATCTTTAAAATGTTACATAAAGGTGAGGTTAGACTTTAGAAGGAGTAATAACAAAACATTCTGGACAATGTTATAATCAAAGCTAGAGTAATGAAACTCGGAACAAATGACAGAGTAGTAGTTCAAAGAACTCTAAAATTTGCAATTTTCACAATTTATTTATTTATTTTTTACATTCGCCCCTTTTTTCCCAGAAATAGGTCATAACACAGTGCTGAAATTAACAGTATGGAAAGACATAGCTATGTTAATCAGTGGAAATACAGGCGAGCCCACTTATAATGGCCGCAGTTATAATGAATACTCGCTTGTCACGAATGGGGGCGGTGCTGCCGTCAAAATATGCATGATTAGAGCAATGGGACTGTCAGATAAAATGAACAACTGTGGCAGTGCAACACGGTTAGAACGAACGAGCAGGAGCCATTAAAGGTGTACTGAAGCGGATTCTGCGCTCATCGTTTTAACGCGGGAACTCGATCTGCACGCTCTGAGCGTT
Organism: Amblyomma americanum; assembly: GCF_052857255.1. Lineage (NCBI taxonomy): Eukaryota > Metazoa > Arthropoda > Arachnida > Ixodida > Ixodidae > Amblyomma > Amblyomma americanum. Next base: position 175,780,175 of record NC_135497.1, on the reverse strand, counting down.
CTTAGAAACTTCGAAACGTCCCAGCTCACATCTTTTTTTTTTTGAACTTCGAAAAGAGGAGGAGTCAGCCAAGGCGTGAAGTGCCTTTCAGCCCAACGCATGGTGGCTTGCCACTCTGCCATCAGCGGGGCGATACGTAGCGATCGGCGAAAGCAATGAGTCAACAAGTATTTTTATTTCCGTGGGACTAATTTGAGGCTATGTAGCCTGCGACTGAAACTATGTTTTCATGGAAACCTAAAAAAATCAAAATAAATGCGAAAGCGAAGCCACCACATGACTGCTGGCTGAAAGGAACTCCAGGCGTTGGCTGACTCCTTTTTTAGGAGGTGAGTTATAAAAAAAGGCGGGAGCTGGGACGTTTAATCTGATTTAATAGGGAAATTGGCCGCACAGGACAATAATTCGAAGTTTCCAAGAATCTTCGGAGAGTGCAGATCGAGTTCCCGCGGCAGAAAGACGATTTCAGATTCCTCTTCAGTGCACCTTTAACTACGCCCTACAGTCGAAAAGCTCATGTAAGCGCGGAGATGGAAGAGCGTCTTCAGGTGCCCGTGATACCCTACCCCGTAAGGTACGAGGAGGGGACACTTCAGCTCCGCCTTGAAGGGTATGATGTGACAACGTTAACAGGTTAATGCCATATATGCACAATTGGTCATTCTCATCTTGACATTCATATGTCCCTGGGAGTTTGCATACCTCTCCTAGTGCAGTGGTGCAGCAGTTAAGCGATGCGCCACTGGCCGGCAATGGCAGGTGCTGCCACCGGTGGGCTTTGTGCGACACAGGCTGCTCTTCCCGAGCAGCCTCTCGCGATCAGTCATTGATTTAACAGCCAGCTGCCACGGTGGTTAATTTGCTGACAATACGGTGAGCATGTTGGGATGACGCCACAAGGTCACGTGACCTAGGTGTCCTACCTCGGTTGCTTCTCCGGGGATTTTTCGAGCACAATGCTGACGACAGCAGATTTTCTGCAGAACGGGAGTCTTAAGGCTGTCGCATTAAAACGGCACAGTTTTACCAAATTCTACCGTCTAAAATGCATGCTTTGAAAGGCAATACCCACACTGATGAAAGACGCAGCAAGCTTTTGCATTAACATACCACTGTGCACAAGGAGGAATGGCAGCAATCGGCGGCGGCCTTTTGTCATCCGCTGCAATGCTTTGCGAGCTACGTTTTCGTAGACTACAGGCCGAACACAAGGCCGGATAATGCGTGACTTTTTGTTTTCATGCGACGAGTGTGCAACCAGGCATAAGTTCTAATGGCATGATTGGTAGTGTGCACGATTTGCTCGCTGAATTGCTTTTTGAGCTCAACCACGACATAGCGAAAAGGATACGAGCTTCAACTCATGCTTGATAACTTGGCAATGCACTACGTGTTGCCTTCTCTGGCTGTTGCTACAACGATCTTCTCGCCACCAAATACCAAGAGCAAGATCCAGCCACCAGACATGGATGTCATTTACAAGCTCAAGATGTCCTATCATCGATGCATCATCCAGCTCATGCTGATAGCAATTCAAGCACCAGATGGTGATGTTGGGTTCGCACATCCTTGTTCGCTGCCGTGGAAATGATTAAGGCCATGTGGATGAGACTGACTGTAGAGTCTACCAGGAATTGCTTCTGTAAAGCATGCTTTATGGGCCAAAAAATGACTGAGAATACTGTTGAGCATCCATATGATTAGAAGCATGTAGATTTGTAACAATGCATTGTTGATGCACAGATGGCCGAACATAATTTTGCCTGAGGTGGCTTCGATGGTGCGGATCATAACGTGGGCATCGCAAAGTCATCGCAAAGTCATATAGTGACGAAGCCATTATACGCGGAGTATGAGCGCTGCCCGACTGCAGAGAATCTGATGACAATGACAAAGAGGCCAAACTACCAATAGTTGCCATGAATACTTAAACCACGATTAGTTATGCCCTGTTCTTAAAGCAGCCTAATTGTTATCGCTTAGGGCCTCGGCAAGAAACAAACTATGACCAGTCTTGAAGGCTTGGAAAGCGCAGTGGTCCGGTGCGCATAATGAACTTTTGTAAGAAATAAATTTCTGGCAGTAAAATGAGAAGTCCACTTACTACGAACCTTGGATACAATAGAACCTTGGATACAATTGACACAGTCGACGCCTCTGTCAGGTTCGTTGTAAGTGGGCTCCAACTGTATAATTACAAGCCTACAGCAAAAACTACATTTTCTAGAAACGAGTGAACAAGTGAATTAACTCATTTAAAACAAAACAAGAATTAGTGAAAATCAACTACATTTTTTTACAAATGTGTGAACAAGTGAATTCACTCATTTAAAACGAAAAAAGAATTCAAGAAAACATAATTTTTCCTGTAGACTTATAATTCTAATTCCACTTCTGTAACATAATTGAACTTTTCTGCACTGCCAATTTCAGCACCGTGTTATGAGCCATTTCTGAGAAAAAGCGGTAAATGTGTAAAAAAAAAGTCAAATACGTATATGCAAATTTTGGTTTTTAATGCGATAGCATTAAAGGTCCTATTCTCCAGAAAATCAGGTGTCGGCACTGTCGGTGTTGCGAGCGAAAAATGACTGGCATGGCTCTGGTAGATGGTCTCCAGAGAGCAACCTAGGAGGCAGGTGGGACACCCAGGTCACGTGACATTCTGACGTCATCACAACCTGCCCACCGGATAGTGAGGAAACTGCCCACCATGGCAGGTAGCAGTTAAATTAATGATTGATCGCTCAGGAAGAGCAACATGGCCGCACAATGCCCACCGTGAGCACCTGCCATCGCAAGGCAGTCGCGCATTTTATCCACTGCACCACTGCGCCAGGAGGGGTATGACGACTCCCAGGGATCTAAGAATATAAAGTAGAGAATGAACTTCTACATGGGATTCCGAATGCATTTCTTTTCCGTTACGCCGAGTGGTGTTCAAGATATCTAACTTTAATATTCAAGAAGTCATTAACAAGCGCGAAACTCCCAACCGAATGGAAGCACGCAAAGATCGTTCCCATACCAAAAACAGAAAATCCGTCCCTCGTCACGTCATACAGGCCAATTTCTTTACTTTGCACTTGTGCTAAATTGCTCGAACATATAATATTCAAACACATATCCGTCTTTCTGAATGACAACGCATTAATTGATACCAGACAACATGGGTTTAGGCTAGGGTTTTCTACCGCAACTCAGCTCGTAGAAACAGTTCATGATTTAGCAGCAGCTTTAGATAAGCAAAGCCAAGTCGACATAATTTTCCTCGATTTCGAAAAAGCATTTGACCGCGTCTCTCACTCCAAATTACTGCTGAAACTAAGACCCATACTAAAGAACAACACCTTAATTAACTGGATTGGGGAATACCTGTCCTTACGAAAGCAATGTGTTCAAGTTAATGATGCAGCTTCTTCTTCCGCAAACGTAAACTCAGGCATTCCACAAGGCTCAGTTTTAGGTCCGCTATTCTTTCTGATCTTCATAAATGATATCGTCAGTGACATTCACGTCAAGATCAGACTTTTCGCAGACGACTGCGTCCTATATCATGAAATACGTAGTGCGAACGACCAGGCAGTTTTAAACACTTCCCTATCTAAAATACAAACTTGGTGCACGAAATGGCAAATGACTATTAATCTTAAAAAGACTGTGGCAATGACCGTTACACGCAAAAAGAACCCGTTATCATTTGCTTATAACATTAACAACCAGTGCTTATCTGTCGTTTCCAGTTACAAATACTTGGGAGTAATAATTTCATCAGATCTTAGGTGGAATGAACATGTAACACACACCTACAATAGAGCAATGAAGAAACTTGGCTTTTTAAGGCGTACGTTAGGGAACGCTTCACCTGAAATTAAAATCCTAGCCTACAAAACATTTATCCGACCCGTCCTAGAGTATGCCGCGATTGTATGGGATCCACATACACAGTCTAATACTACCAAACTTGAGAAAGTTCAAAGAAAATCAGCTAGGTTCATCTTTAACTCATACAGCTGGCGCACGTCCCCATCATTACTTCTAGAAGCTGCAGAACTGGAAAGTCTCACATTCAGACGTTACCGGGATAGGATGAAATTTTTCTATTTACTCTATCATAACCAATTGGGAATAGACAAAAGTTCATACATTCTGCCAGCTAACCGCCGATCTACGCGCTCATATCACACCAAAAAAGTCCTGGATTTTTCGTGCAGGACGGACGCATTTAAAAATTCCTATTTTCCGCGCACTATTTGCGATTGGAATGCATTATCCGCCGACACAGTTGACTGCCCAACGGTTTCCTCATTCCTCTGCGCACTTGCGCGTAAGTCCTGAGTGACATGTGGCTCCCCCTCATCAAAATGACACTCATGTTGTAAATACTATCTTGTGTTTTTGTTTTTGTTCTGATTTATCATTCAGCGTCCTGTATCTTGTTTGCTGATTTTGCTGTTTCTGAATTTGTTGATTTGTGTTGTCCACTCCTGCCTAAGGCCTGATAATAAGGCTGGCAGTACCTGTAAAATAAATAAATAAATAAATATAGGAATTAAACTACTATGCTATCGCATCATACCCTTAAGGCAGAGCTTAAGTGTCCCCTACAATTTTTTGTAACGACAACCGTTGTAACATTTAACTGTCAAAGCACAAACATGAGTGCAAGTTCAGATTTTGCTTGAAGTAATAAATGCTTCTCAGTGGAACCTTGGCACTATTGTTATGTCATGCTTAGCGTATGATGATTGGCTGCTCTGAGTGAAAAGTAAGGCTAATATGTCAACATATTCAAGCATAGCCAACCTGAGAGCCACTTACCTGTTGGTGACAAAGTCATGCTTAACTTGAACTGGGTGTACTAGAGCACAACGCACATACTGGAACGTTGGTGCCACTAGTCCTATAGTTGGATAGTCTGGGATTGCAGGCTTCAGGTCGGTTGGCTGATGGAAGCAAAAAAAAAATGTTTGTTAAAGCAAGCATACACCTTACAAGGGCATCTATCAGCTTTCATGGTCTTGCACCAACAGTTCAAGGCAAGACATTTTCACAACAGTATGTCTTGCCTATGGTGTAGCAGCAGAAAATAATACCAGTTTATTAAAGGGACAGTCTACTGAATTTTATCAGCCATATTCTCTCTGAGGCAGTTGAAATCTCCTTGCTCAAATAAATGCACAGCTAGCTATGGGGCTAAGGAACATGGCAGAACAGCTAAGGACAATTTTTTGGCATTGGAATCTTGCTTTCCACTTGGTAGGCAGTGCCTGAAAATCTGGACATTAAAGACATGGCAATGATTGCCTGCTGCCTAGTCAATAATGATTGTGACGTTGACTGACATGCAAAGGCTTCCTTAAAACTACAGTTTGAAGCAATAAGCAGCATTAAAAACTATCGACAAAATTAGGCTGGTGCTGTCTACCACAGATATCATCAACCATATTTTCCCACTAGCAGCACTGCTGACGACAGCACCACTGTAAGAATGATGGCAGTCTGCTTTTTAAAACATATTAAAGAAAAAGTCCGGCTATATTGTGCACGAAGCAGTGGCCACATGCACGAGAAGAAAATTAGGCACCTGAAGTTTTTTCCAACAAAAATAACCCTCTGTATCGCATTCAGTCCTCTTCATAAAATGTGCTATATTCACTCCAGGTGACATAACCCACCTACCGTATTTACATGATTGTAAGTCTACCTATTTTTTTTAAATTTGGAAATAAGTGACGCGGTTGACTTACAATCGAAACCAAAGCATGGCACCATAAATAAAGGCGAGACAAATGAATTATCGGGGATGTTACAGAGTGGTTGCAATTTTGTTTGCTTTGCGGCTCTGCCCAGTTATTCAGCTATTTTGCGTGCTTTTTCGGAAGGATTTTTTTTTTCACTTTTTTTCACACCCTGTGCTCAAGGGAGTGTCAATAGTGGATGGAAAGGTCGCTGTTCCAATCGCAGCGGCACCACCACTCGGAGCGGCAGCTCTTCTGGGGGGTGTCAGTATCTGATGGAAGAGCCGACGCCGCTCGCGCATAGCATGCATAGTTTTTTTTTGGCTCTGTTTGACGCATTTGACGACTGCCTGCCATGTTTTACCAGTTTTTAATGTAGTGCTTCGCCAGTCGTCATTTGTGCTCCAGGTCCAGTAGGCGTCTGGCGCATGTTCACGGCTGCATTCAAGATGGCTGCCATTCTTTACGCCAAAGAAACGAACAACTGTGTGCCGGACCGCAAGTTCGACGTCTCGGAATGGGTGATACAGATGTGATGGCTGAAGAGAGCCAAAATTTTAAGCTGTTCCACGTGATGTCATGGTGTGGTAGCTTGCGAAGAGCGGGATTTCGCGGGCCGACGTTAAGATGAGGTGCTGTGGGACCGCATCAGCGATGGCGACAGCAGTGCTAGTGAAGACGAGTAGTCCAGTGACTAATACATTTTAATGTGAGAGCATTAGGAAGCTCTTGAGGCAAAAAAGCTGGCGGCGTTGGCATCGCCACAGTATAAGGCTGCCGTGGCTCCATTGTGTTGCTCTTCATGCTGGACTTGAGCAGCTGCTCCTTCAACGCGCAGAACCGGCACCCCATCGCGCAGGCGCCGTTGGCAGCTGCTGATAAGCGGCGGCGGCCCGATGACACTATCACATTCTACTTTTAAAGACAAAGCTTAAGCGCCCTCCAAGTTTTTCATTTTGGAATGTGGCCACAAGCACGCCCTTCCTTTTTTTTTTCTGACATGCGATTTGGGGTGGCGTCCACCATAGCAAGACTTGTCAGAATATGCCAATATCTTTTTTATTCTTTTACTCATCCCCAACAGCAGATCATCTCTAATTGTCTGCCTTCTAAATAATTAATTTAGTAGCTTCTCCTAAAGGAAATAGTAAGGTGTCCAAAACACTCTAGACACCAAATGCATGCACACAAAACTGACAAAAAAAAAACATTTAAAAAATTCCAACCTCTGAACCCAGATACACCAGATCACAAGAGTTTGATATCTCAATAATTAAATATATGAGAGTATGTTAATATGCAATGGAAACAACTACAATTTCCTGTGAACATGGCCAACACTACTGATTGCCATACCCATGACCTGCAAAATTAGGCATCAATATCACACCAGAAGTGAAGTGCATATGAGCAGCAGGCACACATCGATCACGTTAACCAACCTACAAACTAACTTGTTTGCACGCAATGCACACAATGTGAAAAAAAAAAAGATCACAAATTCCATACCACACAAAGCATTTTCTGCAGGTGGAGATGAGCTGGATAAGCTATTCATATTTACAGTGTGTGTCATCATGTACAATGTTCACATAATCAAAAACTAATGAATGTACAGAGCAGGCAGCAATCCTATACCTACTGCTGGTCACTGCTTATCAAAAGTAGCATTTCGAGACAAATGAAGTGCCACAAATACGTATTTTACGGCAGGTGTGCGAATAAGGCCAGCAGTCACTATGCAAACCACAAGCAAAAACGATGCCTGCTCACTTGCTACTATGTTATGCCTAACTGCCCAGTAGCACGGCTGGTGAACAGACAGACTTGTGAAGATGGTGTAAAATGCAATGCCATCGATGCCAGTGGAAGTGGAAAAACCTGTCTTGCCAAACCAAAGCCAATAGCAAGGTAGTTGCAGGCGGACGCTTCACAGACGTTCTCTTCCGTGACTCATGTTCTCTTCACTGATATTGCCTCTAGTATGCCTTCTGGCCCTTCCATCATCCACCACGCTCTTCACTGCAGCTGTCATACTTCTCCCACTTCGCTGCCATCACATGACTAAATATGCCCAGAAAGGTCCACTTGAGGTCACACATCCAATGCAACTCTAATATCCTGTAATTAAGGCCTCTAGTTTTCAGTGATTCCGCGAAAAATCGCAGTTTTAAACATTTTTGTAGCGAAGGCTACACTAGGCTAGCCGGATCGATTTCGCCCGTCTTGGCCATCTGCTCCTACTGCACAAGTGCATGTTTCGCCACAGGTGGGCCACGCATGACGTCACAGCTGTGCCGCCACCGCGTCCGCCGCCGACTCTGCTGCCTTGCCCCCTCCCCCGCTGCACATTGATGCCACGACTAGCTATGCACCTTACTGCGAATGCGCGTGGGGTCGAATGAATACGGGAGTGATGCGCTCAGCCGTCGGTTGCAAGCCATGGAAGAAGAGAAGCCTTGCTTGTTGCGGCAGCTTTCACTACATATACGAGGCATACCAGACCTAAGCCACCACTAATTTGTTTATGCGGAATTCTGTATTAACAGCTACACTTTATTTTTTTGATGCTGTGTTTGCGGATGTCAAAAAGACTAATATAATGATGGCACTGCGATTAATTTATTCACCTGAATCCTCTTGAAATGTAGAATATGGCAACAGACTTAGCTCTGCTGGTGCCTTGATACATCTGCTTCCCCATCCGCTCAAGCAAGCTAGCGTGTCAAGCACTGCGGCTCTGGCAGCAACGCGCCCGCATGCTTCTATAGCATGAGCCATGATAGCGACACCTGTCTAAAGCACTAATATTAGCCTATTTGTACAAATATAATGAGTTTTTTTTTTCTTGAATCATCAACATCAGAAAGCAGCTCATATTACATTCAGAACCAAACTATGAAAATAGCGCAAATTTTTTTTCAGCGTTCTTCGAGACACCCACAGCGAGCTATCCACTAGACTTGTGAGCTGCGAGGAAAAGCCAACTTTTCAACGACCTTGGTCCATCGAGGTGAAGCGTGCGGCCGCTTCTGTGTAAAAGACAGTATGCATCAAAGCGCGGGTGGCTCCCCACGAAATATTGCAGAGTCTTTGACCTCACTACGCCGAATTTCGGGGCTTTACCTATAATTTAAAACAACGTTCCTTGAAAGACAACATACTGGCAGATAGCATACAAAGAAAGAGGTTGGACTTTTTGGGTTTTTGTTTACAAAAAATTTGGTGGATTCTAGAATTTGGGTGTTTACTTTAGAATGCAAGATTCAGTTTTTTTTTTTCAGCGAAAATTTTTTTTCAACGAATGAATTACTTTTTTCGGTGATTTAATGTGGCAATCCTGAGCATTCAAATGTCACTTAAAGTCTATCTCAGCATTTTTGGCAGCATGAACAGTTTATTAGCAGTTTTAACGTGCAAAGGGTAGTATCTGGAGCTGTGCTTGCCGAATGAATTGCTATTGCCATTACAAAAAGCAACGCAAGTAAACTAGACAGCCAGCAGACAGAAAAGCGGATGGAAGCTTCCTTCTAGGATCTAGGCTGACATGTTTTCATTGAGATGTCAAGCTGGATTTAGCAAGAGGCTGATGTATCACATAATCTATGTGTCGATGGCAGCGAAATAACTGGCTAAATCACTGCGGCAGCCAAAACATACTTTTTTGTGACACCCATGCACGGTTTCATGTCAGTGTCCTGCCTGCATGCAGTTGATAAACCTACTTAACCGACTAACAACTCTAAGCGGGTGATGACAGTGAGCAAATAGTGCTAGCTTGCAGGCAGCAAGGAAGTGGTGCTTCTAAGTAGGAATCTCACAACTGCACACCTCAAATCTGACAACTGCCCTCCTTATACAACACCACCACCGTCTCGTCGCACCGCTGGCGTTCCTAATCAGTCAACTGTCAACTTTACTCAGTGTAACTCATAATCAACAGCCAGCTAACTATGCCTTGCATGGCAAAAATACTCCCTTTTTTCGGTTAAAACCATATATCAAAAACTGAATTCGATGTATTTTCATCGTTTTCTTCTTTTTTTTTTTCTCAGTTTCAACTGGAAAGTCCAACCCCTAAGCATACAGCACTCCTGCATTATTTGCATAAAATGTTTCAGAAGTTAAATGCAAACAATAATTATATCAAAATTCAGAATATGCTGATTTGGCTGCTTTTGCAATCTGTACCACAAGATGCCCAGACAGTCAGGCAGATGCTATGACCTTGCAACACCCTTCTTTGAAACCACTTACCTTCTGAGCACTGAAAGAAATTTTTTTCTTTTTTAATTTTTTTTTTGCAACACGATTCTGCATAATACATCCCTTTTAACTCCAACAAAAACACGAGTAAAGTGTAAAGCTCGGCATACCTCGTGGCCCGGTAATGAAGAATACACTGTATAGAATTCCCGCAGTGCCACATGGTGCTGACCTCTGACCACACGCACGGATCCATCCTGGTCCACTGCCGCCTGCAGGAAGGTTCAGTCTTACAAACACCAGCAGCAAACAACTTACAACCTAGTGCACTTTTGTGCAGTTTTACACTTGTGATCATTTGTCTCCAAAATAATCTTGCCTAATTAGTGATCTTTACCAAGAGATAAGGTTATACAATTTACTGTGCACATTATGGCAAAAAGATGATAAACATAAAAGCCAGATATAAATGCATTATTACCTTCCCTGCTCCAATTATTGGGCAGAATCCCAAATTTGTTGGCTCTTCCACAAGCACAATGCAACACACAAGGAAATATATCTAATACAATAGAGTGAGACCTATTGCCACTTGCCCATGCATAAAAATATTTTAGTTTGTACAGTTCCTGTATCATGCAGTAAAGTAATTCCAGACTATTCTGTCCAAAGTAGAAGCCACTCAGAAAGCGCCCACTTTCAAATCCTCCAAATGCTCTGGAATGGCTGCAGGTAATTATGTCTTTGCAAGGAAAAAGTGAATGTAGTAACCATGATGGTACAGCTTGTCCTTGTGCCAAAAATTACAGAAAACCAGCACTACAATGTATTTGTCAGGATGGCAAGAACACTTAAAGGGACACTGAGGAGAAATTGAAGTTGGCTTGTATCGATAGAATACCAGCTCCTGATCACAAAAACGCCACTCTTACTGAAAACAAAGCTCTTGTAAGGTAGAAAATAGCAAGAACCAAAATACAGGTATCGCTACCACAGGCCAATCTCGCAAGTACAAGTGTGGTGATGCAATAGGACAAGAGACGCCACCTTGGAGGAATTTTCCATCCTACTAGGTTTCGCGAATCTCTGAGGCAGACATAGGTAGGTTGCGCAGATCAATATTGAAGTAAGTTTTGTTTTAAAACCAATAGTGCACTTTTATCACACAAGGAAGGCAGGCAAAAGACAACCTGAATGTTGGAAGCAAAGAAAACGGATGCTTGGCGGCGCCACAGGCGGCCAGGAGAGTTTCGATTTGTTATGGCGCTTCGCGTCTATGAGCTTTGCGTGCCCCGTGATTTTGTTTTTGACGCGCTTCGATTTACAAGTGCCGAACAGCAGAGGAACTCCAAGTGCCGCTTCAAGTGCTAGTTAACCTTTGAAGGAGCCTGTTAAGGCTTGTCAGATGATCGTCACGGTCGATGAAAAGCTATGATGGCACGATGGTCGGTGATCGTACAAGGCAGCACTTGTGTATTCGCACGCTTACCCGGCGAAACATTCCCGGCTGTGCCAGTCAACTTCAAACTACTTAACGGAAATCGTTTATTAGGGACGGGAGACAAGGTACAAGGCAGTTCAGAAAAATTGCTGATGGCCTAGCTCTGTTAGGCCAGGATATACCTAGCGAAAGCATGGAGATTTCTGCATCAGAATAGTGCATTCACTAGATGCGCCTTTATTGACGGCTGTAACTTGAGCCGTCGTAGCGGAGCGGTAGCATTTCCGCCTCAAACGGCGAAGGCCCTGGTTCGATTCCGAACCTCAGCACCGGACTTCTTTTCTTTTATTTAGTGAGTGGGCGGGGGGTTCCAGTGGCTCCCATGGATGCCGCCGCTGAATACGTTGGTTAGCGGTTAAGCGCAGGCTCTGTTAAGGCAGCGTTTATGCTGCGGCGAGGCGCGCGCGCGCTCGCCCTGCACGGCGAAGTCACGTCGGTCAAAAGCGAGACCCTCTATACTCCAACTGCGCTTGACTGCCGACGCGTTCGGCGGCTTCGGCGCACTCCGACCGCATTGGTGGGGAGATCGGAGCATGTATCTATTTCGCGCCGAGTGCGCCAGCCGCCGCCGGCCCGGCCAGACTGATTTGGCTCCGCGGCGAGGTGCGCGTTATATTCAATAGCTGCGGCAGTTCGGCGGAGCTGTTCTTTTCGAGCTCGTCTATTGTAATCCATTCACAGTACAAATCTGAAGGTACATGCAAGTTGGCGAGAGCGCCAGATCCAGTGGACCCGTTGGATCAAGCGGAAGCCGTTGAAGCGTCGTGCGCCGGCTTTGGTTTCAAGCCGCCGACTTCAAACGCGACCGCCCTCGAGCACCCATTTGTTTTTTCGGGCAAAAAATAAATAAATAACTTGGCCCATGCAACCGTGGGAGACCTCGACGCTGCCTGCTGCGCCGTGCAACCGCTCCGTTCAAGGAATCACAATCTGTTGGCCCCAAAGCCCCGGCCAGCCTCCGATGGGCGCAACGCACCCCTCGCGACTCCCCGCACTGGGGTTATGATATTTAGTTTGCAACGGCTGCTCTCTGAGGAAGGGGGAAACCACCCGCCGGCGCCTAACCTAACCGTGCTTCCTCAAAAGCATCGCACGCTCTGTGGGGCCGAGGTCGCTGAAATGCAGGCCAGAGTTTTTGCGAGAACTACGTCGTCGGGTTCGGGAACGGGATCCATCGTAACGCTGGCAAGACGCCGGTGCGAACGTAAACGAAGCGACGGTGGCGACCCCCGATAGATGCCTTCAACGTGCGGCGGCGGTAGCTTTCATTTCGGCAGCTGCTAGACCGCACCGCTAGCCGCCAGAAATCATGGAGTCTCCGTTTACGTCACGTTTCATGTCACTCCGTTCTGTGTCGTCATAAGAGCTCTCTGTGTCGTCACAAGAGTTCTCGAGTTTGAATCGGAGCGGCGGGAAAAAATTTTTCAACTTCGAATCCAAATTTCTTTGAAATAAATGCATCTTTTTCTCCCGGACAAGCGTCAACAAAGCCATGAAATGCCGAACTATCAGATATTGCTAACAAAAAAATTTTGATAGGGTTCTCCTCAGTGTCCCTTTAAGAGCAAAATTAGCGGCACTCCAATTGTACCGTGAGACATAACAGCAGAGAGCACTAAATATCCACATTCGTGTGCCTAACACACTACAACACTGCCCAAGCACTAAGACAACCAAACAAATGGAAGTTTGTTACTACCACCAAGGTGACAATTTTTATTCACGTGAAAAAAACAATGCAGGTAGTGTCTCACAACAGCTTCTGCCAGGATCCAGCACACTTTTTGCACTGTCTTTACACTCCCCATGAGAATCGAATTAAGCGCAGATTGAATTAACAAGAGTCAATGCCTGCCATCCATGGCCATGTATCATTCTGCTGGGCACATCTGCTTGAGCTGTTTTAAAGAAATGTATCTCAGGACTGCTCTAGAGTACTCATTTACCTAGTAGCTAATAAAAGAGCCACATCAACAATAGGGGCTATTCTGCCTCTACCCTCAGATCCAGACACAGTGTTATCTGTTACAACTCTCTTCCGGCCAAGGAGAGTGCTTAGTCGGGCTGGTTGGTGCAAGCTGATGGGAATGACTGAACAGTGCTAACATGTGTCTGTGTTCTTCTTTTCCGTCCCGTCTGTTAGTGCTGTTCAGTCATTTCCATCAATCTTTAGGCTGCTCCTGATACTTAAGGCTGCCCAGTTTTTGTAGACAGGTTCAGCACCCACCTTCCAGATAACAGCAAGTGTGGCTTCAAGGAGTGGTGAAGCAGGGCCTACATCAGATGCAGGGCCTGCACCCTGGGGGACATGCGCATCAACTCCAGGCAACGAAAGCTCCTGGCCACACCAGCTGCAGAACTCCAAGCATGGACTCCGCCCACTTTCCACCTGTGCAAGGCAGTACACATAACACGACCAATCAAAGACAAACCGACACAAGGCACTGCCGCCTCCATTTTACCAGTAAGCAGTGCATTGTCCCCTCTTACCAGCACCATACCATAAAACCTTGTATTTTTGCTTCAGAAGCCACCAGAAAATATCGCTTGGACAATGCAAGTCACAAAGCGGCATGAGATGCACACACCAATACTCAATGTCGACTAATTTTTGTCCAAATGCAACACACCAAGTTACATTATCACAACAGCAGGAAGGCAGTGACAGTGGCAGGAGAATACAATGGCAAAGGAGATGTTACACCATCATGAATCATCTCTGAACTTAAAACCTTATCAAGTAAAGAAGCAGTTATATCTGCAAGCCACATGGAAACAAGCATGCTGTAGCTCTTGGCTGAGCATCTGAATACTACTGAGGACAATAACAATTTACTGCCAGCACACCAAGCTATGTCTTCTGCCATTATTTTTTCTACAACATGAGGCCTAATACTTTTGGGGTTGTAACAAATACGAGTGATACAGTCAAGCTACCCATTTTTATGTTTGCAAATATATGATACAATCTTGCAATACAAAAACCACTAAACCAGTCTTACATACCTGAACTCGAGTCAAAGGAAGCTGTGAGACAACTGTTGTGTTATCCTGGCTTACTAAAAAAAAAAGAAAAAGGAAATAAAAGTTTCAACATGGAGTAAGTAGACAGTGAACGAACGGAAAAGGCCGCAATACCAAATTTAAAAAGAAAAAGAGAGAAGTGACACTTACATTTAGAACTAAAGGGTGTGACTCGCAAGACTAGGTTTTTTGTTTCCTGAGGTTTGAGCACTGGTGATCCTGAAAGGAACAATTGAAAAGCCACTTAAAACATCAGAACTCAGCAAGAAAATGCTTTTCCATGAATAAAAAGCTGAAAGTAAAAAAAAAAGCACAATAAGTAATGTTACACATGTGAAGGTTGGATGAAAAGTTCTGAGCCTATGCCTTGTGTCTGTCTGAGAGTGACAAAACTCCCCTACTGTTATACATAGCACCACTGCGCTCGTCATGTCGTCTCTTCCTTTGTCCTTGCTGTCTTTTTCCCGCTGTTAACCACGCAAGCATCTCCCCCTGCCCTTATTCCATCTATGTTCAAAATTTGCCAAGCATTAAAGAAAACAGGAAGGATCCCTCTTCAGAGTCACACCACTCATCAACAGCAGCATTGACTACATCGCCTGTTGGAAAATAATTTTGATTTTAGGCTTTTCTTCACGAATAGAAAAAGTAAAAGTTAGAGTGCGACATGAGGCAAAAATGCAGATGCAGTAACAGTTGAGAGCTACAGGCAATTAGTGCTTCTAGGGAAAGATATTCTGCGTGCAGGGTGCATTGATCCAAAGTGAAACGATGCTACACTCCAGCTTTCCAGGGGGTTTACTTTAAAAGATGGCTTTCAATTCTCCCAGAAGGTTCAAGTAACACTCAGCATAGCCTGCCTTTTGTAAAACTAATCAACTGACCGAATTCCCTTAATTTAAAAATGCAGAGGCCATGACACTTCCTGCAGTTTCACCTGCTGTCAGAAATTTTTAAGGTGGAAAGCTAAAATGTTCACAGTTTTGACTGTTGGTTTTACATCAAAAGCTCGTTAATTCAAAAATCTGGATAATTCAAACTGCCAGCGCAGTCTCGGCCAACACCCTAGTAAGTCTATGGCATCGTATGCTCACTAAATTGGAAGCTATGGGTCTCGCACCTGTTAATTCGAATGGGCTCAAAAAGGATGGTCGTGTCCAAGTATGACCGGTACGACAACCAGTCATCCCAATAGCCCTACTCAAACCAAAATTCCATGCTACAAAGTCACTCGCGCACCTCTGACGTGTGTATAACGGCAGGCGTGGCACCGAACGGAAGGCCCCGTCTCAAGAACAGTCACGCAGCATAGTTTTGGTTTCACTTTTCTGAGCTTCGTGCCAGCCTGATGCCAACCAAACTGAGACCAGCTGTGTGCTGTTTTGGCCACCAATTGGCGCATCTCGCTAGCATTTTCTGCCCCCCCCCCCTCCCCCTTTTGTTGACACTTCGGTGCTGCTAAGCGCTTTCGTCCGCATGGTTCTTCTGTTCTTCCAGTGCGCCGAAACTGCGCAGTCGCCATGTGCCATTCGCAGTTTGTGAGGTGAAGCTTCCTCACATGTGACACTGCCCCTTGTGAGGTGTGTACCGCAGTAACGATGTAGCTCCGCCGCTAAAAACAGTCACAGCTGCACCACTCTCATCTCAAAACCAAGCAACATTGGTCTGTCTTTCACCAAATAAATTGACTGTGATGCAAGGGGTTCTTCTTAGTTTTTTCAGGGTCATTCAATAATTTGAACTTTCAGATAATTCGAACATTTTTTTCCCGTCCCTTGAAGTTTGAATTAACAAGCTTTTATTGTATCAGGGTCACATTAAATCTCATCCCGATTGACTAAAGAAAGCCTCCCAGTTGGTACAGGCACACTTCAAGTGCAATGTGGCTATCACTGCTAAGGCCTATTTTGGCTCACACTGACAGCTGCGGACAGAGGGCAGCATAACGCATACAGCTAAAACCTAACAGGGAATATTTTCACTCCTCTACACAAAAATTTACCATATCTTCATCACAATTAGATGCAAAAGCTTTCATCGAACCTTTCTTGTACAGTAATAGAATACAATGACAACATTATGCTAAATAAAAAAAGTGCCACAAAAACTTTGATACTTTGATAAGCACTAGTGATGTTAAACCACAAAAGTTTGAGAGAGGTCATTGCATGGAAAAAGGGATGCGCCAATTTCTCAAAATTTTAAATTTGGCTGAAAAAATTCATACCATTTAAGGAAAGACAAGTATATAAGTATAGAGAAGCGTTCTTTTGGAAAAAAATATATATCATTTTCTCCAAATATCATGCTCCAAAGGAACCGCTGCTTGCTGCCGAAGTTTATCTTGACAGGTATTGAGATGCTCTGTTATGCCCCAGAAGATAACCCACGGATGACACCACTTTGGTTCACAATAAAAGCGCTTAACAGAAGAAAAATTTCAAGTTTTCTGCATTTTTTAAAGTAAATTTGGAGTATAAACTTTGGGAACAGAACTTTTTTTGCAGTGATTTCTGAGACGTTGTAATAGCATTGTTTGCGTTAAAGTTGAAAAGTGCCCTTGTGTTGTTCTTTAATTTCGATTTCTGCGAAATACGGTATTTCAATTTCTGCGAAAACGGCCACATTGAGGGCTGGAAAATGCTGCGGGTAATGGTGCACGAGAAAACAAAAACAGTTAAATGGTAAAGCCATTGAATTAGTTAAAATAAAAAAAAACTGGAAAAGTACTTTTTGCTGTTGGCAAGAATCATTTTTTATAAAGGAGTCACATTGGTGCAGTGACCAGGCACCTACCCTGCTGCCAATGCACAGCGCCACCTGATACACCCGAGTGAAATGCACTGCTTCAATCACATTTGGTTAGCAGATGATGGCTACTAGTTCACTGGTAATCAGAGAACGCATAATCTTCAACCCTAGTTTGAAAAGGCAGATACTCCTCTAGCAGCCTGAGTTGTCAATCGTTCCTACGGTAAGCAAGATGGCGCTCCTAAGCAGTCGGCATCTTAATGTTTCTTTAATTTGCAATGCTCTTCAAGTCATAAATGAAATTAGACCTTAAAGAAATCCATGCGGACGGATTTGTTTAAACGCTGTAAAAAACAGTGCAATATATTGAATACACTAAGGTTCCAGAAAGCACAGAGAAATTTCTTAACCAGCTTTATTAATGTTGGATTTCTGTGATGTATCCAGATTTGTATCGGAAATCAATTTTCTTTCTGTACCTCGTATCGGCAGCAGATATACAATTATGGCAACGGGCCTCGGTATTGAAGATACTTTTTGAAATATCATGCACTGACATCGCACAGCACATGGGGCGCCTTTGCGTTTCGCCTCCATCGAAACGTCGCCACTGCGGTCGGGTTAGAACCCGGGTACTCCGGATCAGTAGTCGAGCGCCCTAACCCCTGAGCCACCACGGTGGGTCTCATACGTTCGTCATTCGCCGTTTCATCACTTGGGTTTTTCTCACTGTGTCGACTGAGTGGCACAAAGTCTTCACGAAGTTACATCCGTTTGCCGTATTGTGATAGTGTCCGGCGGTTCCACCGCTTTGAACGAGAAGTGCCTTGTCTTTGCGTGTGTTTGACGAGCGGAGTGGTGCACACTCGGATTGTGGACAACATGGCCTCGCCGGTACCACCGGGTCCGTCAAAGAAGCGTGGGAAGTATTCAACTAAATGCTGTGACCTTGCTGTCTAGCGTGTACAGTGAAAGCACAACTTTGGCGCAAATACAAACGCAAATTGTCGCCAGCAAGAGAAATTTTCCGTAAGGTAAAATCAGTGACATTTTTACGCCGATTTCATCTCAATAAAGTGATTTTGTACTTCACAAATTTTTTGGACTGTTCGATTATTCAGACCATTTTTCGGGTCCTTTCGAGTCCAAAAAAATTGGTCGGCGACTGTGAATGAATTGTTTAGTTTGTGAGAAAAAATATGGCACTCAACTCACCAAACTTCGGATGTGATGTGAGGGGAACCAAGCTCCAGACACGGCTGACACATGTCACCTGAAGCAAGCTCAAGTCGAAACCATCCAGGCCCTCAGTCTGCACCACACACATGAACCAACATAGCATTCAGCAAAGAAATCAAAGGTGTGTGTCTTGCCCAACATCCCCACTGCTCCCTGCCGTAAGCTTACCTCACAAGCATTGGACACCTGAAGAGAAAGCAGCGCTCCATCAG
The DNA here is from genome assembly GCF_052857255.1 of Amblyomma americanum. Lineage (NCBI taxonomy): Eukaryota > Metazoa > Arthropoda > Arachnida > Ixodida > Ixodidae > Amblyomma > Amblyomma americanum. Next base: position 175,761,501 of record NC_135497.1, on the reverse strand, counting down.
GAGAGCCTCCTATGCCAAGGGAGACGCTCTGGCGAGCAGATGCCTGTAGCGTTAACGATGGCAGGGTGGTAAAGCTGATTTGGTGCCACAGAACACGGTGCCTGCAATATACAGTCAGGTGAGGAGAGCTACAAGTGTCTAGATCAGGGGTTCCACGGGCTGCTTTTACAGGTTCCACGAGCACCCAAAATGGCCTGTCCTCGCTTTCTGGTACACTACAGGCGGGCGTGCGCGAAGCAGACAACATATGTGGTGTGTTAAAACTCATTTCTGAGCGTTAGCTCTCCCTCAGTTTCATGCCGTCAGCGTCTGTGCCATCCGCAGCACAAACTTTGGCAGCACGCCAAGGCATTAAGTGCCACTAAAGTCTCTGTGTGTTCACGCGGCTGCCCGTGGCCCACGACTACGCGGGCAGCGTGTGCGGCTGCGAAAAGTTGCGAGTGTCTAGGCGACAAATTGTGTGCCGTTTACCCAGCTCGCTCGCGCTGGCGGTCGTTGGTGGTCGCTTTCTCGAGTGAACAGTTGCGCGCGCGCGCACACGCCGGAATCCAAAACTACCGAACCGTTTGCTGTTTGGTTTTCCACTAGTCAGTCGGGCCGCACACGAGGCGCCATTTTATCGCCTGTTATCTCCTTCGCCTCTGACTGGTGGTTCTGCAATTGTATCGTTGTGCATTTATAGCTTTGAGCTGCATACGCACCATCATGCTATCCCGCATGGAACTACGTAATGTGGAGTGCGGCAGGAGGGGGTATGCAGCTTATACTTGAGTCAACTTTTTTATTGGCCAGCGAGGGGTGCGAGATGAGAGGTCTACCTATAGGCGGCAATATACAGTATATATTGCACGTTATGACCTTTGCAGAGTATTTAGGACGTGTTCAGAATATTTTTGCATAATTTGCGCACCCCCTTTTTGAAAGCCCTAATTTAAAGCAAAAAAGTAAAAATTATGAGTGTAAACACGGTACTTACAAAAGTGAATGAAACAGCAAGAAAAAAGCACACATGGTCCATTTACAAGCAACATCGACCAACTGTGACGCTTGTGACTACAGATTGTGAGGGGGGTTCCTTGGCACATGTTGAAGGCTGTTGGGATTCCTTGGGGCAAAAAAGTTTGAGAACCCCAGTCTAGATCATCAGTGTCAGAACACATTTATTTAGTGCTAGAGTAGAATCTCGATCATGGTAATCTCACAAGGTCACGTAAAATATTCGTATCATCCAAAACAAACAAGATTTGTATGCAGAATTTACACAAATCTGTTCTTAGCTGATGAGTTTTATCTACGGCTGTTGAGTGTGCACCACGCAACTGGCGATCACGGTGTCGGCGATGTACATGCAGCAAGTACTTGGTGCTGGAGGGTGCAGCCACAGCTCACGCATTTGTCTCATCCACAGTGGGGCGGAGGGTTTTCGTAACATCCAAATTTCTGCTCATTGCACACAATGCACTCTGGCCAGGATTCTTTTCATCCCAAAATTCGTATAAACCGGGTTCGTATCGAGATTCTACTGCATCATGCTTATCTAAATTGTACAAAAAGAGAAACATATTACTATTAGCTAAGTTTGCTCCCAGCAGGATGAAAAAGCCTGGCATGCTAACGAAGACAAGTGAACAGCATTAAACTAACACACGAGGATGTCATCCAAAGAACTATGTGCTTTTAGAGCAGCTGAGGTTAAGGGAGACGTGGGTTTTAAAATGAAAATTTTTATTATTAGAGATATCGTAATGAAATTACCTAGGTGTGCACATGTATTTCTCCTCCTGTTTTCAATAATGCAATTAGTTTCAGCACATCTCAATTAGTTCCCATATAATGGGGAAAAAACAAGCCTAGTTAGGAAATTTCTTCAGGGTCCAAGACACCTTCCCTCAATATTTTTTGCTTACGATTGAAATGGAACTGCAGCCAAAGACCTGCCATGTGGAGCTCTGCTATTCATATTGTTATTGAGGTACATCATCATATAAAAATGTTCAATCATGTTGAATACAATGCAAAGTATGCGAGATAGAATGGTTCAATGCTAATCAGATTTACACTAATACCTCAAAAACCTGCCTTCTTTGTTTTTATAGTCCATACAAACAACTTATAACATGCTTTAATATATATCTTCATGACAGGAACTGTACATGCTGTGCATGCCCACCTTTGGAACATAAATGGAGCTTCAAGTATCTTGGGATGACATATGACGAAACTCTGTCATGGAACTTTCATATTCAAAAGCTAGCCAAACATCTGCGTTTATACGTATGCCCTACGATCTATTTGCGATGTGTCGGTTAGAAAAATGGTTTATAAAGGGTTAGGAGAGTCTATATTGCGACATGGAATAACAATTTATGGCACCGCATCATTATATAAACTAAACATACTAAGCCGCATACTGTACAGAATTGCAACTAATCTCGCCTACGGAACCAACAATCATGATAAAGCAGTAATAGCTAGTATAGAACATTTTGAGATGCAACCTGTACACAAGCAATTTATTTTTGACATATTGCACAAAAACTTTTTCCAGAGCTCCTTTAAAATCGACAATATTAAAGTACAGCCCCTCCTTCAGTCGGAAAAATACGCCGCATTTTCACTGATTATGGAAAAAAAACCTGCAGTCATTATGTTCCTTATTACTTCAACAACATATATATCGCCCCGAGCATTAATGGATTAAAAAAACTTAACAAGTTTCTTCGATCGTGGTTTAATAATATTGAGTGACAAATTTTTTATCTTTTTTTTCCACGTTCTCGGCGTTGTCATTTTGTGTATGATGATAACGGTGGAATACTTTTTTGTACTGCACGTTGCTTGTACATGTGTTCGCCTTGCATCGCGGAAGCAATTTCCGAGTCTGTATATGGTCTGTGCTCTTTTGTGTTCTTTGTTTTTGTATTTTATTCACTGCTGAGTCATGTACTTTACACCCCGGCTGCCCAGCCACTCGCACAAGTGATAACGCTTATACGGGCTGGAGCATGTAGTTACGAACTGAAGTGAATAAAAGATATTCTTATTATAAGCCTGACGCATCTGAAGCTGTTGTCGCTGTGAAGCCTACTGCCGCCGTCGCTCGTTTCTGCACAGTGCCATGTGTTTTGCCCTTCCCAGCCCTTCACCCCATTTTCCATTTTCCTACTCCATAGGGTTCTTTCAATTGGTTCTTTCCTGTGTTCTCCCTCTCAACAGCCACGCCTGCATATCCTTTCCACTTTCATAGCCTCTCTCTGCCTCATCTGCGTTTGTTCTATGGCCCTGAGGTTGCCAAAAAGTTGGTTTCTCCTCCTCACAACTCGCGAGCTTGGTGGTACAGCCATCCTGACAAGTAGCTAAAATAAAGTTTTATTAGCGTCTTAGGTTCGAATATAACGCAAAGTGCGTTCTCAAAAATACGATTCCCAGAAAAAAACTCGCATTACAATCATGTATGTATGGCACTCACGAAAGCTGCCCTTGAGGACCTTGGTAGTAGAACAGCAGGCGCAGCACATGCCGGCCAGGCTTCTCAGCACCACGCAGCCAGAAGGGCAGCACCACTGCTTGGCCACCTTCCATGCATGCACCAACAGCAGGAGCCTGCACCCAGGCTAGTGGACGTGCTTGTGCCAGCACAGGGGGGCTTGGCCGCAGTGGTTCCTCATGGTATGCTTCATCCTCTTCATCGGAGGCAGAGCACAGGCAGAACAGCTGTGGCTGTGCACAGGCCAGCCGCAGAGAGTGCAGCGCTGGGCAGCCCTCCGCATTGTGGAGCTTCAGTGTTGCCTTCCACACCTCTCCGCAAAGTAGCTGGCTTGGCAGCTCAGAGAAGGTCACCTAGGCGCAACACACCCGAGGTGTTCAATAAAGTAGTAAGACCAACACAGAACTGACACTTACAGGAACAAGAAGATTTTGATCTCAGTAGTTAACATCTCAAGCAGGGCCTGATACCTAAAAAGGTCTTGCTACATGCATGAAAATTTGTTGGCTGCATTCTACAGATGGTCACAACCGCAGAGTAAGATAGACAGGAGAGCCAGCTCTGCTGATCAGAGAGGGTCATTAGTGTTAAATTTGAGTAGGCTTGGTGGTGTGCCCTATAGATGGTGCCTAGATTTGGTCTTCAGCTAGGATCTTTGGCCGTGGTAGAGCTCTCCTGCCTCACCCCTGCGTCCCTGGAGTTCCATGTGCTTTGTCTCCCTTCTGCAAACGCATGCATATGCCGTGGTATGCTTCAAGTTTGTTGTCTGCTTTGTGGCGCTCTGCTGAGGCGTCATGATGGCTATGGGAGTCGTCTGCATACTGCCTGTCTCAACAGCTGAGTCGTCTGCATCCTCCCTGCCCCGCTAAGTATCTTCTAGGGCGCACATAGACACACCAAATGACATGAGTGGTACGCAGACGACATGGCATAAAGCAAGAAGCGTTTGGTACATCATTCATTCAGTACCCATGGATCGGCTCATTAATCTAAAAGTGCTACATTAAATAAAGTAATACTAAGTACACTTAACGATACTTTTATAATGGCACATGCATGCTTCCATACGCTAAACGCAAGCATTTTGTGAGAAGATAGGCTGTAGGCTGTATCCGCATTTGTTCAGTGTCTACAAACAGAGATGCAATGATAGCTTCACCTACAGTGATGCCATCCGGTTTTTAAAACAGGAACCGTTGTTGTCAATAGACCAACGATTTTCATTATGCCTAGAAGCAGCAGAATCCCCAAATTAAACAAGAAAATAAGAAAATTTATCACTCATACATATTGTTATAGGAGAGATGAGATTAAGTGAAAGCCCACTGGCACATGTGTGGATACCGAACGGACTGAAAACCACAGTAATGAAGAATTCACTTTAAAGTGAGGGTTCCTGCTTCAAAGCGCACCGTCAAGTTTGAAGCACTCTTTGCATATGCCGGTGACACCAGCACTTTGTTCCACGGCAACGTCGACAAATGCCCTGTCGATGAGGTCTTGCCATGAAGGAGGGTAGGGATAGCAGAAACATGCATGAAACCACCTCAGCAAGCGAAGGAGAGAGAGCACAGTGTGAAGCTGAATGCTTGTGGGACGTGGGATGCTGAGGTGGCAAACGGGCAGGGTGAATACACTGCGGCGTGCCCGAGTTTGGCACTATTGTCTATCTTCATCCGTGGCCACAACCATGTGATATGTGTCCTCCAAAGTGCTTCCCCAAATGTTTTAAAAGGATAACACACTACAGGAAGAGTCTGAAGGATACGAAAGGTCACAGGGGCCCTGGACCACCCCTCGAGTGCAACAAATAAACAAGTCAAAGCAGATAGAGTATGTCATCTCTCACAAAAACCGGAATATAGGTCGAACTTTTTTTCAAAAAAATATGGAAAAAAATTCAACCACTGTCTTATGTACCGGTCATTAGCGGAAAAACTTTGCGAGTCTTGCAACAATGGGCAGTTGAAGGTCAACAGCCTCCATCCCCATCACCATTGTTAGTAGAGCAACATAGAGATGCCACTTAATTTTTTTGTTGATGTAGCAAAGCTGCTTCAGTTCTGGGCTGCTTTTTTCTCTTTTCTCTCAAAATGAGCAGAAGCCTAAAGCAATTCACATACGTAGCTTTTAAGAAAAGGCTTACAATATGCAGAAGCGCATGGCAACCTGGTGGCACAGCGTGAATTTTGAGCATCCGACAAAGACATTTGATACTGGCGAAACCTAAAGCAGTGCATCACAACGTGCAACAATCAGAAGAAAACCTTATTTCATGGACAGACTGCAGCATACCCCAAACTCGAAGCCAAGGTTGCAGGTTTCATACGGGAACTGAGTGCAAGATTGCTGCCCGTGACTTCAGTGTCCATCCACACGATAGCTGTTGAGACAGCACGTGCCTCTGGACTCATGAGGGCACAATTCAATGGCTTGCCATCATGGGCGCGGTGATTTATGAAGCAAAAGGACTTTGTTCTATGGCAGCGTACTTTTCTGGCAGCATCTGCCAGAAACTGCTCGAAGAGACGGTGCGGTGCCCAAGTCTTTTCAAAAATGCAGCATCAGCAATGTGCTGGACAGCACAGAGAATGATGCTCTGTGTGACGTGGGCACCGAGACGCATTTGTCATCCAGCTCGAGTTCTGATGACTCGGATGATTCCGAGTAACGCTTGTGCACTTCATGGTCTTGTGGCATGCACTGTACATATGAGCAGCACTTAAATGCAAATGAAAATAGTGTCATCACTGTGCAGCTGACTGTTGCATTTATTTCAAGGTAAGGGCGTCTTTCTGTACTACTGCCATTCAATGATAGTTTTTTTTTTTATTTTTAGAATTCGTAAGTTGGAGGGTCAACCAATATTCCAGTCCATCCTATATTTCAGTTTTTAGGGTACCTCAACTGACTTGCAGAATCCTACATGGTACATAGCGCTTGAAAACAGACCACTAAGTAAGCTCTCCTTGATTTCTTACAATGGCTTTTCCAACTATTTATGCAGTCGTAATGAAGCAACCCATGAAATGTCAGCGCATGTTCCCTCTCCATGGCCATGAACTTCATAGACAGGGCACCACTCTAGGTGGCACAAGTCAGGGGAAGACTGAGGACGGAATCCATCTATAGGAACCCTTCAAAAACTACACACCACACCTTTTGTTTTCCAGTTCCTGTTGCACATTTAGCAAAAAAATTTTCAGGACAATGCTGCAAGGTTCTCAGCTGATCCCAAAGCCTTTCTTATAACTGTGAAAGAGGTGTTTCAGGGCCTCTTTTAGATCGTATTATACCATGTATTCACAAGTGCAAAATGGGATTTGTATGGTGGGGCATTGTCACAAAGCAGCAGAAAATTTACCCTGGTATTCTCTTTCCCTAGCTTGCACTGTCACTACAGTGCAATGCATGCAGGGATGAAAGAACAAGAAAATCACCACATGCACTCACATGCACTGTATTTCCATAGCCAGCAAAACCATTTCAATTAGCCCATTCTAAAGCATGGGGAAGGTGGAAAAGCACTGAGCTGTAATATAGGCAATGAATGAGGAGGCCCATATTCACATACCAAAAAATTGTAGCAGTGATCTTCCCTGCTGATAAAATCATTAAGTGTCTATGCCTAGCTCCTAATGATTGCTCTCAAAGTGCCATTAATAAACAAGAATCACTCCAAATGCATTGTTCCCTATTATATTAGCCTAAGACACCATGGGTAGATGTTGCTATATGGCAGTATAGTATGGCAGTATAGCATGAACTCTGTGCGAGTCACGGGTAGGTCTACTTCACAGTGTACAAGGGACACCTAACTCACTGGCACAGCACAGAGAGGGCTCCAGGCAGAAAGGCTCAATGAAACAGCCTTACTGCCCAACTATGTACAGTAGTTAGAAGTGTTGTGTGGTCATCGCAGCCCATGAGTGAAAGCCCCCCCATGAAGGCCACTAAACCACGCGCGACCAAACTGGTCGCAGGTAGCAAAGAGAGGAGACAGGTGTAAGCACTGTGATGCACCCCGCTCTCTCCTAGCAAGAGAGAGAAGGGAATCACCACTACTGAGAGTGCAGCCTCTTAACCAATTTCTTGGGCGCACTTTTCATGTGATTGTGGCCAGTGCGTGAGGCAACCTTTCGTTGATCAAATATTTGATGAATGCACAATACAATACTCTTTAGCTTTAGCTTTGGAATACTCATTACCTTTGGACACAAGCAAGTTCACCACTGCTGATTAAGTGGAAGAATGACAACCACACATAGGTTTAGAACTTATTCAGCACCACATACCCCTTCCAGCAATCATGACTTTTGTTTAAATGAAAATGAATACTAGCACTCTCTCCACTCCAATTCCCTGTATCAAGTCATCCATTGAAAAGGCTTTGAAATGTGGCCATCCACAGGTATTCTGCACAACCTCTTCCAATGGAAAATGAAAAGTATTCACACAGTAACATCCACAGAATGACAAGTGGCTCTACCCATCCATTTCTGAACATTCCGATCCTAAACATCTCATTGTATAAAGCAGGAGACTACATTTGCCCATATCCATCCCCAATGCAAGGTTTCCTAAAGCCCTTGTAAAGTAGGAACATCTCAACCCAGAATGTAAAGGATTACTTCATGTTAAAACCACTGGAAATGGACTGACCGTAAGTCTAGGCATGGCTCCCACAACAGTGGGCTGGAGGCGCCAGTCAGGGCGGGGCCCCTTCAGAGGTAGGGCAGGGGACGTCTTGGCAGGCAAGGTTAGTGGCTGGTAACCGTGGACAGGACTTGGAAGTGGCCCCAGAGGTGCAGCAGCTTCGCGCTGCGCTGGCGACAGCCCTAGGCAGTATGCCAGCCCACCAACCTGCAGCTGGCCCCGCTGTTGTGGGCGCACCTTCAGCTGCACCTGTGCATCAATGCCACATGTTCTGGTCATGATTCTATGTAACATCATGATCACTGAAGATAACAAAAATCACAGCATAGACACAAATGGCACAGAAATCCTCTAACAAGTCAATTTAGCCACATCACTCACACCCACACCTACAGAGCCATTGAGAATGAATATGACTAGTTACATTAGTCCTTAATTACAGCATGACATTTGTTTTTTAGGTCAACAGCTGACTTTTAAAAAGATTGTGCATGGAACATAAAAGGTTATGAGTTCATGATGAACTGGGTAAATGAAAAGCTAGTGACAGCCAGCAAAACCTCATCCTATCCTAGAATTGCAACATCTGCTTTGTGTTATTTTTCACTACAACCATTGCAGTGTCCAACAAATGTTTGTTCTCCACAACACATTAAAAGGGAATGCACATCCCTAAGAAAATGGTGAAGCAGCTTGTGTTGCTTGATGATAGCAATCGCAGTGCACACTTTGCGGCACCATAAATTTAAGATACACCACTGTGCTCATGTTACTGCAAACCATCCTATGAGTCTATTACTGCAATATATTACAGGGTGCACCCCAAACACAGACATTCCCATTGAGAGTCAACCAAATTTAAGCATTCTTCAGCAGCACTATTCACGACCCCTGAAGCTTAATACAGAATTTGAAATTTCCTTTCACTCCGCTTTTAATTTCAATTACCGCTTCGAAAGTCTCCAAGTACAGCTACACCATGGCACAGGCTCTGCTAAGGAAGTTTTTCACATTCACTCCCCCACCTACTCAACGACCTCCAAACTGATGTGCTGCTTTGTGCAAAACTTCCCTTTCAGAATGAAGAACATTGAGTAGTTAGAAGTTTAATGGGTACAAATATGGGGATTTGGTGCAACACTTTTGGGCAGAGACCAAGTCAGGTTGAAGCATGCTGTACAACTTCTGGAACTATTTTGGCCTAGGTACAAAGGCACTGTCTTGCTGGAAAAAGCAGGACTGTTCAGTAAAGGATAAAAAATGCAAAAAGAGCTAATTGCATTCAAGGATGTGGCTAATGTATGCACCTGCTTCAATTTCAGTCCCCCTTTAGCATAAAAACAATAGCACTAGGGTATCGTGTCCCCATAATTTACCTGAGACAATGACAGATGCTGAGTGGGAGCTCTGGCATAGCTCAGCAAGCCAAATCAGCAAAGTCACATATCAAGGCAAGCACACCAGAGCTTTGTGTGCTGAAATAATGTTCCACAAAGTCAAAATCTTTCATCATAAAAGCATGTGGTCCCCAGCTCCCTTTTCAGCATGCCACGCCAGCAGCAACTTCCTTTAGCTGTTGTTTGTGCCTCTGTGAAGCTTATGGTAGATCGTGTTAATGATCCACAGCACCACTTCACAGTTTGTTTCAGTGGAAATGCTAAACTACATAGCCACCCTTTTAGTGTTTCTCCCTACCTGAAATGTGGTCGCATTTCGCTTCCATCAAAATGCGTTCGTTGCAGCCGCAATTTGGTCCCACAACCTTGGGACAAGCAGCTAAACGTGAGCAACTGCGGCGAGTCAGTGCTCATTCATATTAAATTGAAATCTTTCAAGCATGATGTCTAGTAATGTCAAGTAGGATTCATTGGTACATGACCTACGAGTCAGTTCTTGTGTTTCTTTAGGCATTGCTTTGACAAACTTTTTTTGTCATTCCTCACTCTTCTCTAACAACTGATTAATTATTTGCAGTCTTAAAATTTTAGCAATACTAAAAACTACTAACAAAATGTATGAGAGTTTATGCTAAAAATTCATAAAATCCAGCTGAACACATCGCAGCTGATGTTGCTATCATGAGGGCAAGCAACACCAGCTACAACCTTCCTCCAAATTGAAAACTACACATCTGTGTAGTTTTTAATTGTAGATCTTAAATTACAGTTTTAAATCGTAGTTTTTAAAACTACAACATGTTTATGCAGAATCATTAGTAGCAGCAGAAGCTAGCTACGTCTGTCCCTCTAGTTCACACACCAAATTTCACCACCGGCTAAAACAGGCCAGAAAGACTTAGCATCATGCTGTTTTGTGGGTGCTAAGACATTATGACAAAGTATCAGAGCTTGCGGCTATCACGTCTTTCATATGACACCCACCTTTTGAGTTTGTTCAGGTTCAAGAAGGACCTCACTGAGGATGTCTGTTCTTATCACTCCATCCAGGTCACAATCCTAAAATGCAACAAAAAGAAGGTAGTCAGTTTGTACAGGGGGTTCACCGCGAGGCTATATTCACTCAGTGACTTTGTTAATACTAAATCAGTTAATCCATCATTAATTAATTCACCTATTAAGCCCAACTACATTCAAATGTCCCGAAAGATGTCACTGCTTTTCTATGACGAAAAAAGCTTGTAATTCCAACTAGATACATCAAATACAATAGAACTTCACCGATACATTCCTGGTTCATATGATTTACCATTTCACACACTCATAATTGCGGGAAATAAAAATGTCTCAGAGAGTTACATTATTTTCTTCTGTTCAATACATTCCCAGATAACACAATTTCTTGGCTACTACACTTAACATTTCAGCAATTCTGGTCACAGACACTAAAAGCTTGTGAATTCGAACTCTGTTAATTCTAACTTACGGGATAATTTGAACTGACATCCGGGTCCTGGCATAGCCCTGTGCATTTCAATGGGGGACAACTCCTGATAATTCGAACATCTAGTAAAAAAACAGTTATTTCAACTAGGAGCACCTGGCTTACACCATTCCTCGCAGAAAGAAGTCTGCCCATAGCGAGTACCAATGTGCTGAAAATTTACTAGAGACGCAAAACAATGAAAAGTTAAAAACAAGACGGCCACACAAGCAGACGTGCGCACTTGGGCGCATCTCGCCACACTTGGGCGCCGCCCACGCCGCTAAGGTTCCGGTGCAAGCCGTTGTAGGTTTTAGTCGTGCTGTGATCGCTGGCCCTGCGATCACGTGGTGTGCACAACACAGTTGTAGTTGAGGTATTTGTAATTGGCCGTTGCAGTCATGCTTTTGTTGGTGCAATGCTTCCTATACTCTTTTAGTGCCTAACAAAAAAAAAATACACAGAATGCCACCGAAACAGGGTTCTCCATTGCTAATCGTGCGCTTGCCCATGACATCTGCATGTGAAGCCACATTTGTATAGTACAAGCTTGTTAATTTGACCCCTGTCACTTTGGAAATCTGCATAATCCTAACTGCCAGTGCAGCCCTGGCCAATGCCCATGTAAGTCCACTGAATGCTACAAGTCTCACACCGGATAATTTGAACAGAGGCCATACACAGGAACACCGACACGGCAAGCGATTCTCAAAATAGCCCTACTCAAACCTGAATTTCATGCTGCAGAGTTCAGTGCACCTCTGATGTGCGCACAGTGGCAGGCGTGATAAAAAACGGACGGCCCCGTTTCCGTGAATAGTACCACTTGCTTCATTTTAATATGGTACCATAGTTTAGGTTTCGCTTTTCTGACCTTCATGCTAGCCCGGGGCAGCGGCTATCGGCTGCGCAGGTGGTCGGCCTTATTGTTCTCATCAGATGCACATGTGGGAAAAAACCACTTTCTGAATTTCACATGAGGTCAAGCCTAGCAGTGTCCATATGTGATCGGCCCATGCGATAGACAACTGTCAAAATCTGATAGTTCGGCATTTCATGGCTTTGTTGCCGCTTGTCCGGGAGCGAAAAATGCATCTTTTTCAAAGAAATTTGGATTCGAAGTTAAAAAAGTTTTTCCCGCCGCTCCCATTCAAACTCAAGAACTCTTATGACGTCATGGGGAACTCTTATGATGTCATAGGACGGAGTGACGTGAAACGTGACGTAAACGCAGACTCTGTGATTTTTGGTGGCCAACGGTGCGGTCTAGCAGCTGCCGAAATGAAGGCTACCGCCGCCGCACGTTGAAGGCACCTATCGGGGGTCGGTACCGTCGCTTCGTTTACGTTTGCACTGGCGTCTTGCCAGCGTTACGATGGATCCCGTTCCCGAACCCGACGACGTAGTTCTCGCAAAAACTCCGGCCTGCATTTCAGCGACCTCAGCCCCACAGAGCGTGCGATGCTTTTGAGGGAGCACGGTTAGGTTAGGCGCCGGCGGGTCGTTTCCCCCTTCCGCCATGAGCAGCCGTTGCAAACTAAATATCATAACCCCAGTGCGGGGAGTCACGAGGGGTCAGGACAAGGTCGGCGCGTTGCGCCCATCGGAGCCTGGCCAAGGCTTTGGGGCCAACGGATTGTGATTCCTTGAACGGCATGGTTGCACAGTGCAGCAGGCGGCGTCAAGGTCTCCCATGGTTGCAAGGGCCAAGTTATTTATTTTTTTTGCAACAAAAACGGATGAGTGCTCAAGGGCGGTCACGTTTAAAGTTGGCGGCTTGAAACTAAAGCCGACGCACGACGCTTCAACGGCTTCCGCTAGATCCAACGAGTCCACTGGATCGGGCTCTCTCGCCCACTTGCATGTACCTTCAGATGTGTACTGTGAATGGATTAAATTAGCTGAGAGCTCAAAAAGAACAGCTCCGCCCAAATGCCGAAGCTATTGAATTACGTCACAACGCGCACCTCGCCGCGGAGCCGAATCAGTCTGGCCGGGCCGGCGGCGGCTGGCGCATTCGGCGCGAAATAGAGACATGCTCCAAGTCTCCGCCAGTGCGGTCAGAGTGCGCCGAAGCCGCCGAACGCGTCGGCGGTCAAGAGCAGTTGGAGTATAGAGGGTCTCGCTTTGGCCGACGTAATGTCGCCGTGCAGCGCGCACGCGCGCGTTACGCCGGAGCATAAACGCGCCTTAACAGAGCCTGCACTTAACCGCTAACCAACGTATTCGGTGGCGGCATCTATGGGAGCCACTGAAATCCCCTGCCCACCCACTGAATAAAAAAAAATCTTATGCCGATGCTAAGAATTGAACCAGGGCGTTTGGCGTTTGAGGCGGAAGCGCTACCACTCCGCCACGACGGCTCAAGGTAAAACCACCAATAAAGGCGCATCTAGTGAATGCACTCTTCCGATGCAGAAATCTCCGCACTATCGCAACGTATATCCTGGTCTAGCAAAGCTAGGCCATCAGAAATTTTTCTTAACTGCCGTGTCTCCCGTCCCTAATAAACGATTTCCGTTAAGTAGTTTGAAGTTGACTGGCACAGCCGGGAATGTTTCGCAGGGCGAGCGTGCGAAGACACACGTGCTCTATATACTGCGAACTGCCTTGTACGATCACCGACCATCGTGTCATCATAGTTTTTCGTGGCGATCATCTGACCAGCCTTCACAGGCTCCTTCAAAGGTTAATTAGCACTTGAAGCGGCACTTGGAGTTCCTCTGCTGTTCGGCACTTGTATATCGAGGCGCGTCAAAAACAAAACCATGGGGCACGTAAAGCTCATAGATGCGAAGCGCCATAACAAATCGAAACTCTCCTGGCTTCCTCTGGCACTGCCAAACATCGGTTTTCTTTGCTTCCAACATTCGGGTTGTCTTTTGTCTGCCTTCCTTGTGTGAAAAAAAGTGCACTATCAGTTTTAAAACAAAACTTACTTCAATATTGAATCGCGCAACCTTCCTTTGTCAGCCTCAGAGATTCACGGCCCCATATAGGAACAAAAATTCCTCCAAGGTGGCGTCTCTTGTCCTAAGACGTCACCACGCTTGTACTTGCGAGATTGGCCTGTGGCAGCGATACCTGTATTTTGGTTCTTGCTATTTTCTACCTTACAAGAGCTTTGTTTTCAGTAAGAGCGTCGTTTTCGTGATCAGGAGCTGGTATTCTATCGATACAAGCCAACTTCAATTTCTCCTCAGTGTCCCTTTAAACTCGATCATTGAATAATTTGCCCAGATACTGCGGCTTTGACACGGCTGAATGTGAGAGTCTACACAGTATATGATCTTCAAGAAATCTTGAATATGAAAGATATTCGATTAGTATTTAAGATTAAAATATTCAGACACCCCTACATATTTGCTATCACGAGACGCTAGCCTATAAACGTAGCCTGATTTAGTATTCCACTTCGGTTTCCTTTTAAAATGTTTCAGTGCTAAGCTGGAATACTTAATTTGAATTTCATGTAAACTCAATCCTTTTCTGCACTTAAATGTACATAACATGCGATGACAGGTCCAGTGAATGCAACTAGTCACTAAAAAGAAAGCATGCCTTATACTCACTTGCACTGTGTCACCATCATTGCTGACGACACCGCTATCATCCAAAGGAGTAAAGGTCCACAGAAGATGCATGTTGGTTAGTTGCAGGGCTATCTGCAGAGGATTATGCAGCTCCATCTCAACCGTGATTGGTTCTGAAACGTAATTGGTTCAACACAACTTGCAAAGTGAACTCACAGCAGCCTTCTCCCCAGCCATCCCTAAAGCCAAGCATGAATGTGTCGCAAATACAGGTGTGCAAGTAGTACTTTTTCGAAACCGAATCAAATACAAATAGACTGGCTTTGCTACCGAATTGAATATGGATAGTGTAGTAAAAACTGAATCAAATATGAATCGAACAGTGAAGGAATCAGATCGATATAAATTATCATTTGTGTGATTATTTGTTACTTGTGTGCACATCCATACTTAGCAAGATCCATTCAAAACAGTGAAGCACTAGCAGCAGCAGTATAAAGCATGGAGTTAAAGCTGTAGCTGTCAAAAAATGCAACACTGATCTTCACTAAGGGATACACAACATGAAGTCTGTATATTAACTATCACCAGCATGTCATAAAGCACCAGAAAATCACCTTTCACTACTGAAGATGACAGCAAACAAACTAGCTCCAAATCTGAATTGATGAGAGGGAAAAGAGCTTGAGCCATGGTCTCCAAATCAGACAAAGGCACGCTTTGCTAAACCTGGCTAAACACAGTCGCGTCACCCAATCTTGAAGGCCATATGTACGAGCACCATGAATTACACTACACGAATGAAGTGCATTAGGGGCTGAACCCTCCTTCCTGCATTGCCTGATCACCGCAGCATGGTGTGCGGTGTTGGAGTGGGCTCAGTTTTTGAAACAGCCATCAAAAATGTTGTGGTGTGCCCTATTCGAATGTCATGCCAATTATTCAAAAGCTATTCAAAACATGGGAACCGCTTGGTTTCATTTCAAATAATTTTGAACATGCACTATTTAATTCATTCAGCATATTATTCGATATGCTGAACGCAGCATTCGAATATTCGTACAACCCTGTAGCACCTCAGGGTATATTGTTTCTTACCCGCCTCACATGCGGGAGGTGCGGGGTTCGGTCCCCAGTGCCGCCGAGTACCCACCAGTGATACAATGGGTACAAGCTTTCCCCTGGTCTGGTGCTCGGCTTATTTAGGGTGAAATGTTTGGGAAATGGGTCTGTGACCCCACCTTTAGTAGAAGAAAAATATCTTGAGACATGGCGCTTTTTGGCCACAGATGCCCTTGCGGCATAAAAATTCATCATCATCATCATCATATGTTTCTAAGCCCATTAAATAATTGCCTACCAGTAACCTCTGCAATAAGGTGAGCAGTTACAAGTGCTGCAAGTGCAATTCATATGCCGCTTGGATTGCTGACCCACAAAAACTATGGAAAAAGAACAGAATATCATCTGAGTGACAGCACTAACATCAACCCAAATCAATAGGCATAACGAGTTTGTACTGTTCCGCTTAAAGTCGGTAACTGTGTTTTCTTTTTTTACACATAGCACAAAAAAACACTACAGTGAGAAGCACCACTGCTTTTGCTGCCAAGCTAGATTCAGTTCAGGGTTGCCAAATAAAAGAAGTTTATTTGGAGTCCAGCCATTAGTGAGTGGTCTCATTTCTGGCTCCTCATGAATACGGTTTCATAAGTGGGATCCAGTTGATATCACCTTTGTTGTTGAGGCTACCAAGCACAAAATTCAGGTAGTCCTCATTGGCATGCTGACATTGTACTCACTTGGACAATTCACATGTACAAGCCTGTGGGAGTGGCCAATGTGAATTATGTTGGTCAAAGATTATGACTTTGTTGAATGCATTAACACTGCCAGTAAAGAGATGCAAATATGCACACTTTTGCAGGCTATCAAACCACCATCTTGCTGTGTTTTGTCATCGTAGCAGTGCAAAATCCAAAGACCCTGTCATATGTGGTCATCAAGAGAGCTGGTGCTGCACTGTGTGCACCTTGCAAAAGAAATTACAAAAGTTACTACTTTCAGCAGAGTACACTGCAGCGAGGAGAGCCCACAGATTGCTTCTTTGCTGTGTTCCGTAACCCATTCAGGCACTGCAAGTTACAATTTCCAAGTTCAGGACTGCCTAGTATTAAGTCCTGAATTCCAGGTTTCACAAGATGAACACACATTAAATGTGCGAGTTTTGCTGCTAAAAGCTCCATCTCAACACAAACTCTCACATCTTACACACTGTCCTGAGAAAAGCAAGTGACAGCAGCTGCAACCACAGCCAATCACCTGGCCTCATGAGTGCACTCACACTGAGAGCCCTCTGGACCACAAGCCTGCTGGTGGCACACACTTGCAAATGTCCACTCTCTGACTCACATTATGACTGGGACACACATGAGCAACCTTCTCCTAAACAGCAGGTGTATGAGGGACTCTTTGGTCATGACATATACTACACTTTACTCCAGAGGAAGTCCCTCA
This sequence comes from Amblyomma americanum, assembly GCF_052857255.1. Classification (NCBI taxonomy): domain Eukaryota; kingdom Metazoa; phylum Arthropoda; class Arachnida; order Ixodida; family Ixodidae; genus Amblyomma; species Amblyomma americanum. Next base: position 175,744,428 of record NC_135497.1, on the reverse strand, counting down.
CAGAGATACCACTGTGAAATGGGAGCTCCCACAAGTTCCCAAGGAAAACACTTTCCATAAGAGGTATGATCAGCAATTCCAAGGTGTATGCAACCTGCACGAAGTTAAAATTTGCACTGTTGTGCCACTGTAATCTTTATGTGACATTAAAATGTTTCTTACGCAAACAAAGAGTTAAGTGTATTTTTTTTTGCGTTAGGCATTATTGCCATTACTGCAAAATGTGAACAACATCGCTGAGCCCTTGAAGTGCCCAAAGTTCCTGAGCAAAGAGTCAGAGAAAAGAAGGCTGAAAAATTACAAGAACATTAGCTTAGGTAGGGTCAGGCTGGGTTTCATGAAAAGTGAAATGCAATGCTCACTTCAGACTTCCATATTTACACGATTGTAAGTCGACTTGAATGTAAGTCGACCCCCCAAAATCGCATGTCCGAAAAAAAAAAAAAAACACCGGTGGATGCGCTCAATACCGAACATTTATTGCATAGATGGGCTATTCATCCTCACTTGAGTCATCTTCAGTGGTACTGCTGTTGTTGTCGCCGCTGCGGTCCCACAGCACATCGTCCTCCATTGAAAGCCCGCACTTCCTAAATGACCGCACCACGAAATCGCGTGGTACGGCCGCCCAAGCAGAAATCACCCACCCGCACACAGCCGCCAGGGAGGCTCTCTTCACGCGCCTCGTTGGCGTAATAAGTTCCCGCCCTTCCGCTGCCAACCACTCATTATACTCGCGCCAGAGCAAGTCCTTGAATGGCTTGTTAATGCCAATGTCTAGCGGCTGTAGCTGCCACCGGGCTGTGTCAGACCGCCGGGAATCATCAGCATATCTGTATGTTCTTTTCGCAGCTCTGCCTTCACTTTTGTGGTAAAATGGCCGCGAAATGAGTCCAGCACGAGGAGGTTCGGATTGCGATCTCTGAGGGATGCCCCTGGCCTGAAAAGCCACACCAGACAGTACCAATCAATAACTAAGTAGTCCGTCATAAAGCCTTTTTCATTCACTCGCACAATCACACCTTTCGGGAACATTTCCTTTGGCATGGTTTTTCTTTTGAAGACAATCTACGGTCGGAGCTTTGTGCCATCTGCCAAGCATGATAGCAAAACAGTGAACCAAAGTTTCTCATTACCGTTCGTGAGAAGCTTAACCTCGCGAGCTCCCCTCACGCTCACTGTTGTGTTGCTCATCATGTCGAAGTAGACAGGAGTCTGGTCCACACTGCCGATTTGGCCGAGCAGCTATTGCCGCGAGTCATGGAGCTTGAGATAGTGCCTATGGAAGGCGAGAACTTTCTCTTCATAAGCAGCAGGCAGCTTTTGGCATACACTAGTACGCCAACGAAGAGAGAAGCCAGCCCTCTTCATAAATTTCGAAACCCAAACCCTACTGGCTTTGAAGTCTGTACGGAGTATCCCAGCTTCCGCAGCGAAGACCCGGGCTTGTTGCGTTTCGCATGTCACTGGAAGGGACCAATCATATTTCGGTGACATACGCTGCAAGCTTGACCTCCAGCTCCAGAAAGCGTCCCGACTTCGGCCCGCGGAAACCTCTTCGCTTGGAGTCGCAGTCGAAAATTCTGTCTCGCTGCTTCCCCCACTCCCGCACCAACCGTTCAGAAATGTCAAACTTGCGGCCCGCCGCACAGTTGTTGGTTTCTTCGGCGTAAATGATGGCCTCCCTCTTGAACGCTGCAGTGAATGAGCGCTGAATGCTTTTCGAACCTGGAGAGCTCATGGCGAAGCATGCGGCCGGCAGTCGAGTCAAATGCACACCAACTCCAAGCACCACCAAACAAAAAGTGATCGGTGTCGGGGCGTCGGCTCTTCCAGCAAACATCGGCATTCCCCAGAAGCGCCGCCGTTACGCATATAATCGTCTAGCCGCCGTATTATGCAACCAACTGAAATAGCGACTCTTCCATCAGCTAGCGACACTCCCGGGCGCTGGCGCAGGCTCCGCGATTGGTACAGCGGCCCTTCCTTAACTATCGATACTCCCGCGAGAGAAATGAAATGAAATTGGTTTTTGGGGAAAGGAAATGGCGCAGTATCTGTCTCAAATCTCAGCGGAAACCCAGCCTAAGGGAAGGGATAAAGGGGGGAGTGAAAGAAGGAAGGGAGAACGAGGTGCCATAGTGAAGGGCTCCGGAATAATTTCGACCACCTGGGGACCTTTAACGTGCTGTACTGACATCGCACAGCACATGGGCACCTTTGCGTTTCGACTCCATCGAAACGCTGCCGCCACGGCCGGGTTCTAACCCGGGTATCCTGATCAGTAGCCGAGCGCCCTAACCACTGAACCATCGCGGCGGGTAACGGTGTGCGCAGTAAAAGTAAAAAATTAAAAATCCTTGCCAAAAAGCCCGCGGAATACCTGAATGCTATGCTTGGAGCCGTAGGGCAAATAAAAACTTGTAATCTCGGAGTAGCATCTCTGATAGATCTTTTTTTCTTGCTTTTATTGGCAGTTCAAGGTTTCGTTTCGATTGTAAGTCAACCCCACCCCCCCTTTTGGAATTTTAAATTTCAAAAAAAGGGTCGACTTGCAATCGTGTAAATACGGTACTTCCCAGCAAGACAGCCAGTCACTAAGCACACTAGAAAGTAGCAACATGAGCAAATTCAATTATTATAAATAAGAATAGCATTTAGTTCTAGCCCAATTTTTATCACCAAGGAATGATATATAATATATATATAAAACTCTGTTAACATTACCATAAAAGATGAATGAAAGCAAGAGGCGATTAAGCAGTTGGTTAGGAACATAGTTCACATGGGTACACTATAAAAGGAGAAGGGTCAAAAAGAATGTAGGTTTGTGCACATACCAAACACGACAGCCAAGGGCCGAACACTGTTGTCAGTGGCAGAGCTGAGGCAACTGAGCTGCGGTCGAAAGGTCAGAGGCAGAGCGCCCCCGTGGGCTGCCCGCGCAGCCACCTCCTCAAGCCATGGTTCCCCAGGTGGAGACCCCTCGGCACCCAGCACCAACCGTATGGTGCCTTCACATACACGTGGCACCGGCAACTCTACTCGACCAGAGCCAGCTTGCGTCTGCAAAGTAAGCACACTCATGCTATTCCTGGATATATCAAACTGAAAGGAGGTTGCGAAACAGAGTAACATATCAATAATATGACATATAAAATATGCCACAGATAAATTTAACAGAAACATTCGCACGTCTTATACAGTTTGTGTCCATAGCCCCAATAATCACGCGACATGACACCACAAATAGAGAAGTAAACATGCGCAACACCACACTGGTCACAAGCCTCACACATTGCAATAACAGGGTCAGCACTGGGCGGCACCAGCCAGTACAGACAGCCAGCCACAAGCAAGGACCGGAAACCTTCAGTGTGACATACTTCTCTTCTGCTTTTCACACCTAGTCACATCCCATATTGCTCTCATCGCATGGTTCTACAGTGTCTGTGCATGGCTAGTGCTGCCAGCAGGTGTCCAAGGCTGTATTCTTGACGTGCCAGAACTTCCTCCTCTCTGAAGCAATGCAGCGATGCTGCTCGCATGTGAAAGGTGAACACAGGAGTATCAATAGGAGGAGTGCTCATTGCTGGGGCATGGCACGTCATTCAACATAGTAAACGTCCTAGCGAACATGCACTCTACATTTCTGCATATGATTTTCAAGAGAATATGTTAACTGTTCAATATAAATAATTTGATATGCATGTATATCCACGTTCGGTATATCTGGGATCGACAGTAGACTCCCCTTGACCAGCTTCTCCATGCAGAATCTAACGTGCAGTTAAACCCAGATGTAACGAACCTCCATGTAGCGAATTCCTCGATATTACAAAGTTTCTCAATTCCCCAAAGCTGCCTTAACTAAGCCGTGTGTATGTGCGAACTCCATGTAACGAAGGCGTAGTGGAGGTAGACCTTGATGTAACGAACTTGCCACACCAACTATCCATTAACACTTTCCTGTCCACGCTATCGATGGTTTCAAATTCAAAATTTCTGATTTTCTAAGCGCTCCTGGACAGCTAGCACCATCCAGTGGGTAGTAGAACTATTCTTTCAGTTTCGCTGATCAGTTTCTGCCATGCTGTGGTATTCGAAACCCCTCTGGCATCAGGTGATGAGCACTTGTAGTTTCCATAATGACATCAGCGGCGCGTGGCATTGCTCCAAGAAAACAGTGCATTTCTACCAATTCTGATGCATTTACGCAGAAGCTTTTGGATGACGGCAACAGCAGCAACAAAGAATACAACTTCGGGTCGCCACATGCTGTGGACCTCAAGGTTTCCCCTGTTGTTCCTCCTGTAGATGCACCTCAAGGTCTCCAGCACAAGCCCCAAAGAATGGAGAAGTATAGAAACTGTAAAATATGGTATGAGGAAAGCAAATTTGAGCAGCAAAAAAATTTTTCTGCAAGGCATATGCAACCAATCTGTGTTTCACAACATCAAGGAATCGTTTTGCATGGTGGCACGATATTCACTAGGGTTAACATTTTCTTATGTATCTCCAGAAATTCGGCACACAGAAGGCTGGTACTTGCTGAAATTTTGCAAAGGTCCCTCATGTATAAAATGTATATTCTGAAATTCTTTTTATGTTTTGTTTGCGTGAAAAATGTTGACGTTATATTTTTTCATTCTGGTTACAAATTTGCGTAATTGTTTTTTTCCACATTCTCTTAAAAGACATGTTGATTGGGACTAATACCAATGAAAAGAGAATATCCTCCTCTAAAATTTGATACTATACACTATATACTATATGCGCGCTCTGTTAAAGGCAACAAAAAATACTATGCTACCCAAAAACTACTAGTTTTCCCATGGACAGGAAAGTGTTAACTAGTGCTGTGTTACAAATTTGTTTGATTTCATGAGATAAAACATGAACTGCCATGAGAAGGACGTTTACGATCACAACGAGCAAACATAATTGACGCAACACACCGTATTCAAGCACAGGCAACACCTTTCCACGAGTCACGACAAATGCAGCAGTCTCCACAGCTTTCGCTTTTGCAGCGTTGCACCAAGTGGCATCATAACAGTTATGTCCAAAAGTAGCACGAAACTACAGGACATAGCAAAGAATGCATGGGATGAGCAGCGCACCCATTGCCGCCGCTTGGTTGCTCGAGCGATTCAGGCACTGACAGCAGACGCATGGTAGGAGCGGGGACAGCAGAAAGTGCCGGCAAAGTGAAGCGAACAGTCAGTTTCCGCAGGCAATGATGAAAAAGCAGACCAAAACTTTCTTTTTCTCCCTTTTTCTTTTTCTTACAAGTCACGAGTACATGAAAAGAGGACTCCCTCTCCTCCCAGCACTCTCCTTGCCCCATCCGTAGCGATGTCGCGCTTTTGTTGTGCGATTTGCACCAGAAACTGTGGCTGTTGTTGCCACACTCGCGTTACCAACATGATCGCGAAATGTTTTTCCATGTTTACGACTCCGAGTAACAGGGGTCTATTGTGAACGTTTTCTCGGTTATTTCATCAACATTTATTTTTCATATTGGCTTCCTTTCTACAGTCCTTTCGAGTTTTCACGTGAAAACTGGATGTAACGAAAACCTACATGCAACAAAAAAAAAAAAACGGAGTTTTCTGAATTTTGTTATATCCAGGTTTCAATGTAGCACTAAATGTTTTGACCGTTTATGTGCCTGTAATGGCTTGTCACAGTAACAACACAAATTCTACCCTCAGGTTACAAGCAATATTATGGACATCCACAGAAATTTTTGGCTGACAAAAGCTACTTTGACTGCCAAGCACCTACCTGTAATCAGAGTTCGCTATAAAAGAACAGAATCTGTAACCAAACAACCACTAGCTACTTGCCATGGTGACTCAGTGATTAAGGCGTTCGCCTAAAGAGCCCAATAACGCGAGTTCAATCCCGGTCGTGGTGGCCATGTTCCAAGGGAAGCGAAATACCAAAGGCACCCCCGCGTGCTATGCAACATTAGTACACATTAAAGATCTCCTTGCCGTCGAAATTATACCACAGCCCTCCACCTGCGGCACCCTCTCTCTTCCTTCTTTCACGCTCTCCATCCTCACTTCCATCATGGCACAGTTCAGGTGTCCACCGAGTAGTGAAGCAGTTACTCCACCTTTGATTTCCTAAAAACCAATACATTATCATCAACCACAATTATCCAATGTAAATTCTTTCAAATTGTGTTTGGCTTTAACCAAAAAAACTAAGAATTTGCTAAAAATACAGAGAAAAATTTTACGGCAAATAAGGAAGTAACTGAAATCAGAATTATTCTAAAACGACGAAGTCCAGCAGTTTCACCAACACGCGCACCCAGAGTTGTCTACCATATGCACCTTATCTTCAAAGTCACTATCCCACATGCATACCAAGTACTAAAAATGTCGGCGCAACACCAGGAATTTTCACAGTGCTAGTGGCATTGCTCTGCAGGTGGCTGCGCTGGCATAGCACCATGTTCATTTATTTTCTTTGCTCAACTACAGTGCCCACTTTCTATATACTGCCTTTACTCATGTAATGAACCCATACTTTTTCCAGAAGAGTTGACATGAATTTAGGGGTAGGGTTCATGACGCGGGGGAGAGGAGAGTTGGCAGATTTTTTTGTGAGTCGAAATTTCATAGCATGCATCCACCCGCTGGCCCGAATGTCCGGCTGTCCAACTATCCATCATCAACAAAAGCACGCAGCAGTCGCGTTCGCGTCGCTGTTTAGTATCCTTTGCTTCAAAAGGTGTTTGCTGTTATCACGGCGTGATCCAACAATTTTTTTACAGTCAATGGCGCCGCCCATTTGTGGCGAGATAAAGTGAACCTACTGAACACTGGCCCCGAAGGTCAGGTACGCATTTTTTACGCGAGGTTGAAAAAACTCGCAGGAAAATTATGAGTGTGTAATGCAAATGTCTAGGTGTTAGCTGTAGTGAGCTAGGGGTTAGCTATTTTTGTTCCCTATCTCGAGCTTGCCAAAGTGCTTTCTCCATAGCATTTCAATGTAAAGGATGTTTTAAAGAGTTTTGGTTTACTCTACTACCCAGCTCGCCAGTGCTCGAGTGTTCGCTGGCGCAACAGGACATGCAGCAGTGCGCCAAGCAAGCCATCGCCACCGGCACCCCTGACAAGGGAGCACAGTGTCTTGGCTCTCTGTTAAGTTCGCCGAGCGCACCATCCCCGAAGGAATTTTCATCAGAAGATAAACATGCCGCAATATTATCAGCGCGCAGCATCTTGGTGCGCTGCCAAGGTGTGTACCATGGATAGCGACAACAATGACGCAAAACTGAGTAACACGCTGAGAAAAGCTGACGCTTAGAAAAGAAAGAAAGTAAATTCTCAACGCCGAAAGTTGGATGGGGGTGAGATCATTACAAGAATAAATATGGCATTATGTCCCAGACTTTCAGTTGGGATTTTCATATTTCAAACATGTTTAACTACTCATGGTAAGGGCGTTCGATAGAGAAGGATTTCTTTATATCAGATTCAATCCGAATGTTTGGGACTCGAAATCTCGAGGTTTCCACCTCGAATGAACAATATTTCTGGAATTCTTGCTGTGTGTGGTTACGGTTCAGCGCACCTCCCCCGGTATGGCAATGTGGCTCGCATGCAACCAAAGCCTTTACTCTGCACCGCTTGCCTACACTCCCTTGTGTATGCTAGAGCCGGTGTCTGCGCATGCTCCCGGCAAGAGGCGCGAGCAGGCAACAGCGCAATGCCCAGATCTGTGTCTGCGTGGTGTCTGCGGCCACGAACAGCTAGCCGGTGCTTGACGCCTTGTGGCGTTCACAAGGCGGTCTGCGCATGCGCAGTGGTTCCCCGCGAAAGCGGAACGCATTATGTTAATTCTCTCTAACCAGAGGACGCACAGCTCCCTTGACTTCCGTGGAATGAGTATGCGCCGAATGTAGCTGCCACAGCCGCTCTTCTAAATGTGAAAATCGCTAAACAGGCACTATGGTGCGAGCACGCAGCAGAGCTAGCATGGGACACATGGAGATGGGTGCCCCTTTCTGATGCCTGACGTGGGGTGGCACTGGGCGTGCAGTGCGTATGTATAACAGGTGTCATGGAGGCACCGCTTAAAAGAAACAGCTGCGCAACGACGCAGTCACAATTAAAGCAGCAGTTGGAGACACCACATATATGTCTGACACCCCACACATACATAGGCACCACATTTAGGTCAGCTCCCCCAATTTCCAATGGCCATTACTGCAGAAAGTCGAACAAACTGCAATCAGTGTGGCAAAGCTTCAATGTACTCTTAGTTTTTTTTCATGTAATGGCCTTGTGAGTTTGAAAAATACATGATTTTGAAAATTCCTACTGTGCTGTTCAACCTTTTTTGTGAGCCAGAAGTACTAGAAATATTTGCTTCAAAATTATTCAAAGAAAATTACTATTCACTTTGCTTTTCGAACCAAAAAACCACTATTCACACATGCCTAAAATATAGCAATTAACACAGCCACAGCCTGCTACAAAGCAAAGGCCTAGGACACATGGACATGGTACAATATGGTACAGTACGGTACGGTACGGTACAGTACAGTATGACAGGAGGAGTTTGTCCCGAAACAACAAATGGGCTATGAAGGATGCTGTAAAGAAGGACTCCAAGTTAATTTAAACCATCTGAGGTTCTTTAACATGCGCTGACATCGCATAGCACACAGACATTGCTGCATTTCGCCTACACTGAAATGCGGCCACCGCCGCCGGGGTCGAAGCAGCAACCTTGGGATCAGCAGCTGAACACCTAATCCACTGAGCCACTGCGGCAAATAGACCACAAGGACATGTATTTGCAGATGACATCATAGGCACCAAGAATACTGAAATGTATGAAATCATTCCCATTATTAATCTAAAAGGCCGCAAAACAGATGATTTTGGGCAGCTCTGCTTTCATCAGCGAAAGTGACACTGAAAATAAAGCTTATGTACAAATGACAGAGTATTCATTAGCAGCTAAAACAGTAACTACTGTACACTGCGTGTGCTTGGCAACTTGAAACTTCACCTGAACATTTTCCTATTAGTTGAACAGAAGTGATACTGCCATCACCAGGCATGTGATCAGAAGTTGTATGCAAAAATGCCAACTAATTTTTACAGCAACAGTGCATGTTTCTACAATTCTCATTTATCTGTTTTCATTTTGCACCATATATATTGCAAAAAAAAAAAAAAAAGTGGTAGGGAAGCGGTTCTCAACTCCTCATGAATTTATAATGATTACTGACTGAACCGCAAAGGATGTTCAACATGACTGTCTTTGATACACACCTAGAAGAAAATTGCAGCCGGGCCAGCAACCTAGCAGAATAAGAGTTTGCAGTGCTTTGGCTTACCCTAAGCACAAGAAGAAACTCCCGCAGGAAGAGCAATTGCTGGGAGGGGCTTTGCGCACTTCGCTGTGCCAGTAGCCGATGAAATGCTTCCCTAGCTCGAACCAACTGCTTCAGCTGCGCAGACTGTCGTCCAATCGTGAACTGCATATGGCCTTCAGCAAGGCTCCAGCCACGACCCTGATAAACCTAAAGCCAAAGGAAACGTAACAACATTTTCCAAACTTACTAGTAAGTGATCAGAGCACTGAGATTCCAACTCTTAAATAGCCACAACTAATCATAATTCATTTTGCAATCTGACACAAAAGGGTATTTCATCACACATCAATACAGGACCAGCTACAGTTTAAAAAGGGCTCCCAATTTTTTTTGGTGGCAGTGTGCTAAAAAAAAACATGCAAAGATTAGAAAAAAATGAAGACAAACCTTAAAACATGATTAGATAATTTAAACAAATATCAGCGTACAACTAAAAAGCAGCATTAACATTTTCTTCCACGTCTTCAGCAAGTATTCACAGGCGTGGATAAAAGCACACAGCTGAAAACACTGGCAGTACAGACTGAGTCTGGGCATCGAGTCAACCGCCACTGTAAACATGAAGGTAAACATCTGTCATCTTCCAGTCTTCTTTTCTGTCTTAATAAAAATAACGAAACCCACGAGAAAAACACTTCTGGTCAACTTATGAGCCAAATTTCAACACAATTTAAATGGGCACAAGTGCCACTGAACTAGGCCTCCAGCACAAGCAGATCCAACGCAGATAGTGGCCTCACCTGGAGCGCCTGTGAGTAGGCATGTAGTGCATGGCGCCGATGGGCTGCCTTTGCAAAGCGGTGCCCGGCCAGCACTAGGTGGAACGCAAACTTCCGCGGGCAAGTGGGTGTGGCACGCAGAAAGCACAGTGCTGCTTGCTCCAGCAACAGGGCACTGCGCAAGTCTGAGCCCTCACTTGTCAGCCGTATCAGCTGGCCAGCCGCCACCGATGCCTGGCCCACCTGCCACAAACACTCTGCACTCAGCAGTGCTGCTCGTGTTGCAAGGTGGGGAACCCTAAGGAAAGAGAAAGACAGGCTTCATTTGGCAAATTCGTAATTCTTTTTCGTGCAACATTTCTGCCTCACACAGTACCGCATGAATTTATTAAATCGTAGCGAATGTCAGATCGACGGATTTCAATTTCAAAAAGGTTTTTACACCTCCTCGCAAGAAGCAGGCAACACACCGTGGCAATCTTTCATCCTATTGCTATCAGTTTCAATGCACCCCGAACTGTGAAAAAAGCACATTGCTGGGCACACTAAAGAAAGATAAGAAAAAGAGATTCTGGAAGAAATTCTATGAACAGATCAGGCTCGAAATCACGCATCAGTAAATCTTCAATCGTCCTCGAGGCTAGCGAGGTGCAAATTATTTGACTTGCACAGTAAAAGAGGTGGAGCTGCAGGTTTCACAACTGTAACGATAATCACCCCTTTTTCTTTCTTTTTTGAAGCTGTTTTGTTTTATTTTCCTCTCTTCTTTTTGGTGTTAAGGTATGTGTTCTGAATTATAAAAAGCATGCAATAAATAGTTGTAAGTTCGTAGATTGTTTGAGCGTGTGTTGTCCTATCTTGCAGTTCAAAGTAGCACATGCAAAGGTGTTTAACCAACTATTCCCAGTACCAGTCTTATTATTTACAACTTGTAAACATCACTTACATTTTAGCATCCAAGCAAAAAGCAAAAAAAAAAGTTTTTTTTTTCCAATGCACAGATATGCTGAAATTTAGCTCCGCTCACAATAAAAAAGATTTCAAGCTCACTTGCAAGTGTTCAAATACAGGTCGATGGCAGAATCCATATAACGCACAGGGAAGGGCCTCTGAGCATTGACACCAGCCATGAACACAGCCAGGGCAGCCATTTCCTGCAGTTTAAAAAAAAAAAGCATTTTATATTTTTAATTAGTCAACAAATAACTCACCATAAATGACAAATACCGCCTTCACATCCTCACTTTGACAACAAACAAAAGGAAAGAAAAAAACTGCAGGCAATGGTGACACTACTATAGTTGTGTTAAAAGCTTCAAACATTTAAGTACAGAGTTTACACAGAAATACTCCATGTAGAATACATCCTCACCCAAAGACACAGCAAGCTTCAAGTAGCCTGCTTTCCTCTCATGAATTTTACTTGTACCACTCAAGATGTTCTGAGCCCCTCGTCCACATCAAACCTTGATCACACACCACAATAGTGCACCTCTCCTTTAAGAGATACGTAGCAGGAAACTAAGTCAAAAACCTTTGTCAGGTGTTTTCTGAGTGGATTTGAAAGCACCGCAAACTTAAGGCTGTATTCTAGAGTACAAAAATAACAAAATGCTGGCTCTTTTAAAGTACGGGAACATGGCTACAATCTTTAGATGACAAGGTGAAGTTAGACAAGCTATAGTATCTGGGTTCTGAGCACCACAAACAAAACTCAAAAGTCTAGTTGGATGTAGGCAAAAATCATTTACACGCGCTGGCTTCATGTGCCAATTAGCAACTTCTAATGCATGCAGTATTACAATATAACAAGTGTCATCACAGTGAAATATGAATCAGAAGCAAGTACTGAATATAATTAGTACTGCTAAATGCAAACATGCCATTCAGGTGCCTTTGCCACTGATCGATAATGAATTTACACATCTGGAGCATGACAGCGTACTACAATGAACTACTGAGAAAAAAAAAATGTCTGAGGGGCAAAAAAGTAATGCATTTAGTTACTACATACTGGTACAGCTTGAACAGTGGAACACATTACAAGAGGTCAAAAATGCATAAGTGCCCCACTGCCCAAACTAACTTATGGGCACCTGTCACAGTGGCTCAGCATTTACATTCTGCTGCCGAGAACAATGTCATGGGATTGAATCCCGTCCTCAGTGGCCACATTTTGAAGGAGGTGAAATGCGAAAGGCACCCATGTGCTCCGAGCCTGTGCACACTAAAAAATCCCAAGTGGTCAAAAGTAACTGAAGCACTCCACGATGGCGACTCTTTCTATACCTCCTTTCACAGTCTCCTTTATCCCTTCCCTCCTGGGTGGCAATAGTTCTGGGTGGCGTAGTTCGGGTGTCTAGCCCAAGTGAGACAGTTATTGCACCTTTCTTTTCCTCATAACCATTTATTATTAATAACTTCTGGGCACAGCAGGCCAAACACCCAAGAAACACAAGACAGCATTTATTCCCATGAGCCATATATGTACCATATTGGGCATATTCAAGGCTCTGACCATTACTGTTACCAAACAGCCCAAGGAATTGGCAAAACTGATATGATTAAGAAGTGCCTGCCTTTTCTATACAGCTGTTTAAGGGGCCCAGAAATACCTCTTTGTCGATCACTACTTCACAAGTGATGTCCAGAACAAATTTTCTCAAACGGCAAACAAGAGATAAATCAATGGTGTAATGTTCGATTTTTGCCATTTCCTTAACTTAAATATTCGTTTTTTTTTTTTTTTTCAATTTAGTGCCTTTGGAAGAAACTCCACACCTACTAACACATTTGTTGGGGGTGTGCAAATAATATTTTTCAAAGCTGAATCGAATATGAATAGGCTAGCTTTGCTATCGAATCCAATACAAATCGTGTAGTTAAAAACCAAGTCTAATACGAATCAAATAGTGAGAAAAAAGTTATTAACTACTTGGGCAGACTGTTCATGCTTAACAGCACAGCACTAGCGACAGTGCTATAAGTCATGGAGCTAAGGGGGGGCCACCGATCTTAGACCCATTTTCCTTATTTTTTTTGTCCAAGCCTAATGAAACTATACCACCTTGCTCAGTTTTTTGTGCCAATTTTAAATCTTATATTGCTTTCTGCATAAATTAGTTCCTATGATAACTAATTAGTCACTGATTCATACCTCAGTACAAAAAAATTGCTGAATGAAAAATAATTTATAATGCAT